>NW_027254671.1:0-217195 GCF_044704955.1 Pristiophorus japonicus | reverse complement strand
ACTCATTCATTCTCCCCCTCCCCCCCACTTACTCGTTCTCCCCCTTCCCCCACTCACTTGTTCTCCCCCACCCCCTCACCCCCTCCTCCCCCACTCACTCGTTCTCCCTCCCCACTCACTCGTTCTCCCCCTCCCGCCCCACCCACTAGTTCTCCCCCTTCCCCCCACCCACTCATTCTCCCCCTCCCCCCCACACTCACTCGTTCTCGCCCTCCCCCCCACTTACTCTCAACTCCCCCTCCCCCCACTCACTCGTTCTCCCCCTCCACACACACTCACTCATTCTCCCCTTCCCCCCACTTACTCGTTCTCCGCCTCCCACCCCACCCCCCACTCAGTCGTTCTCCCCCCCACTCACTCGTTCTCCCTCTCCCCCCCACTCACTCCCCCCTCCCCCTCCCCCACTCACTCATCCTCCCCCTCCCCGCACCCCCCTCTCGTTCTCCCCCCTACTCACTCATTCTGCCCCTCCCCACCCACAACCCACTCATTTGTTCCCCCCCACTCATTCGTTCTCCCCCACCACCCCCACTCATTCTCCTCCTCCTCCCCCACTCACTCGTTCTCCCCCTACCCCCACTCACTTGTTTTCCCCCTCCCCCCCACACACTCATCTCCCCCTCCACACCCACTCACTCATTCTCCCCCTCCCCCCCACTTACTCGTTCTCACCCTCCCCCCACTCACTTGTTCTCCCCCACCCCCTCACCCCCTCCTCCCCCACTCACTCGTTCTCCCTCCCCACTCACTCGTTCTCCCCCTCCCGCCTCACCCACTCGTTCTCTCCCTTCCCCCCACCCACTCATTCTCCCCCTCCCCCCCACACTCACTCGTTCTCGCCCACCCCCCACTCACTCTCAACTCCCCCTCCCCCCACTCACTCGTTCTCCCCCTCACCCCACTCACTCTTTCTCCCACTCCCCCCACTCACTCTTCCCCTCCCCCCGCTCATTCGTTCTCCCCCTCCCCCACACTCACTCCTCCCCACCCCCACCCACTCCCACTGCCCCACCACCCCCCACCCACTCTCTCCCTCACCACCCACCCACTCCCTCCCAGCCCCCCACCCACTCCCCCCTAACTCCCGCCTCCCCCCTCACTCCCCCCCTCACTCCCACTCCCCCCCACCCCACTCCTTCCCCCCCCACTCCCTCCCCACCTCCCCCCCCGACTCCCTCCACTCCACTCCCAGCCCCTCTCCCACGTAGACGCACCAACCTCTGCAGATTCAAACTGTTGAGTGCGGTTCTTCTGTTGCCTGTGCATGCGCAGGTCAGCTTTGACCCCGGAATGGCGGGAGAATGGCGAGAGAATGCGCAGACAAGCGTTTGCGGCCCTGTCACACAACGGTTCAGCTTCCCTTTATGCAGGAAAGCTGATCGCGACTTTGGCCCCGCTGCGCTCCGCTCCGCACCGCATCGCCGCCGTCGACATGGACCGTCCGAAAAACTCGGGAGCGAGCACCAGCAGCATTCCGGCCGTGGGAAAGACCCAACCGCGCCAATAACGCGTAGGATCGGGCGCGGGCGATCTCCAGGCAATTTCTAGCCCACAGGCAGCTTATTTATGAATGGTATTGGTAGAAAGTTAGATTACACAATAAACACTGAGAAAGTCAGAAATCGACCAAGAGAGGGTTTGCAGCCATGTTTGATCGTGACAGAGAATAAACAGACAGTGCTCCCCACACAGCCCACCCACTCCTTGCAGATGGATATTAGGTTTTGAAGTACACGGAGTTCTTAGTGGACTCTGCTTTCTGCTTCACCAAACTGAGGATAAGAGAGGATTCCCTGAGACAGGTGGGTGAACATGTTGGTGGTGCAACAAACTGTACCAAGGGGTGGTGGGCGCTGGGTTTGTGCCCACAGCAAGTCCTCAATCGCCACTGGGCTGTCGGGGAGGGAGGGGAACTGACAGGAGATAGACCCTTCCCCACAGGGAGTAACAACCCTCCCCCGACCACTGCCGGTTTAATGTGGGCGGGCCCGGGGGGATTGCAGCCAACCTGCTCATAGGAGGTGGGGGGTTCATTTAAATATTATAATGCGGCTGGCATGCCTCAGATTTAACCTCCATTTCAAATGTAACCCTGGCTGGTCGGGTTTCTCAGGCCTCGGGGAATCAACCAGCGAAAGTACGGCGAGACCTGCTGGATCCAGGAGGTAAGTGCCGATCCAGCATCCCTGCCTCACCCACACCCCAGCCCCATGATAGGAGACCTCCCCCAAGGCCTCCAATCCATCTCCGAGGGCTCCCACCCCCCCTATCCCACAGGCCTCGCATTACCGCCATGAAGCCTACAAATCCCCTCCTCCCCCGAAGTTTCCGATTACCTCACGAGGCAACGATTCTCACCTCACCCCCGCCCATCCCGGCCTGCCATTCTTACAATCCCCCTCCCCCTCCCCCTCCCCCGATACTCCGCCCAGGATCACACCCTCCTCCCCCTCCCCCGATGCCCCACCCAGGATCACTCTCCATCTCCCTCCCCCCCATGCCGCGGCCAAATCCCTTCCCCCTCCCCTTTCCCCCTTTTGCCTATTTTGGGTCTGCGAATTTTTGGACTTCAGACTAATTTCCAAACACACTACGAACGCATACATTACAATAATTTTGTTCTCATGGTCCCTAATACATGTAGAGGTATCGCATCGCTTTGGCTGCTTTCGGTCTGACATCTTGCTCGTGATCTGACAGCAAGGCAATAATCTGCTCACAATTCTGAGCTGCAGACTGTGATGTGTAATAATGTGGTGGGGCATTGTACATGAGGAAAGCGAGGAATGTCAATGCGTTCCCTCTGACCGCAGGAAGCACATTCCTTAGGAAGGCGGCACAGCTCCTTATGTACAAGGGGATCTGGTTGTCCAAGTCTTTGGCAATGTGCCTGGAGATGTTGCTTAAATAGTTCTCATAATCCAGGGTGGTCTCCTCCGAGGAAAGTTCTTGGAACATCTTGGATATGTTTGCTGACTCCATTACTGGAGCGTAGGAATTCAGCACGGATTTGCAGACGTTGGTGACTTCAATGCTCTCAGCGTTGAGATGTAGCAGCAAGCGGATCAAGGTGGACTTGATGTGCTACATATGTGGAGGGTTCATTTCCACACTCCCAAATCTTATTAGCTTGCCAAGAACGTTAAACGCCGCAGCTCTCATTGTCTCATGCTGATGTTCCAAGTAAGGCTGAACTGCCAGTGCCACATCACCAAGAATGGGATTTGTATAATCCTCCTGGAGCTGACCCAGAACTTTGCACATCCTCGACATTGCCTAAACTGCAATGAGATTCTCGGGTTTGGAGTTCTGATCAATCACAGATAACATTGTGGACAACAGTTTGGTGCAGTATGTGTCTATCCGTTGAGAAGCTCCAATTGCAGCATTTCCAAAACCTTGTACAGCGAGCCATTGGACAATTGGGGACTCATCAAGCAAACATCGAAACAAACTCTCCAGAAGGGTATCCATCAGCAACCAGTCCCACACCACGGAATGATTTAAAAGCTACCCAAAGAAGGCAGCTATTGTGATCCTCTGACTCTCTTCTATGTTGACAAGGCAAGGAGTGAGTTGCTCCACAATGCTGATCAGATGCGGGGCAGCACACGCGGTCAATGTGCTTGCCAGCAGTGTAACCCCCTCATGGTGCTTTCTTGGGCTCACGATGAGATCCCAACCTCCCATTTCTCTCATGATGCGATCATCTCCCTTTCCCTGTGACAGGACAGCTCGAAGAATTTCAGCTGAGTAATGGCAAGCGTCGGCATAATTCAGTCTTAGAGCAGGGCCGAAGGTGTTCCCAGCCTTTGGAATTGTCAGAAAGTTGGTCGGAAAGCGAACCCAGACACTGAAGCTGTGATGAATCAGAAGGGTGCTGACTAATGGGGGTAGAGAATGTTTATCACGTGCCCTGAGTCAGGCTCACATACTACATCACGAAGAGCACAGAGGACAGCTAAAGACTGCTGAGTTGCTGAATCTTTTGTATCTGTGACATGGCTATATCTGCCGTCATCATAAAATGATTTGATGTTGTTCAGCAAGAATTTGGCCGGTGCTAATGCATTACGTGTCAGGAAGGATCGCCATATGTCACAAATATATCCATCAAATGGAATGCTGTAAGTGAGGAGAGCGGACAAAACTGCTGGCAGATGGTGTGAGGCCAGAATGGAGATTGAATGCATCACTGCATTTCTCACCCGCGGCTCAGTAATTGAACGCAAGTGATGGCTCAATACTTTGATTGTTCCCCAAACGTCTGCAAGGGTGGCTCCACGTGTTGTAATGAGGACATTTGTCACAATAGAAGCTGTGCAGGAAATGTTCCGGTGCCTGTCTGTCAGCCCTTTAAAGACTGTGAAGAGTAGAGTGTTCAACTGCTCATGGGCTATGCACTTGGATAAAACGTTACCGACAGCAGTGCAGGTTTGAAAGAGGGCCTGACTGGCAAATTGCTTCAATCCGCCTTTGATGGCTTTCAGATGCTTCACTTCCTTATCTTGATGACCCACTGGAAAGCCTTCAAGGTGTAACTGGATATACAGCAATCCGTACAAGCTTTTAATGGCTGCCTCCCTTACAACATGCGATGGATCTGCTCATTGAAGCCCCACACATCCAATAATCCTCACCAAGTTATGGGATGGCATCTTATTGCTAACTTGCAGTTTCTCCAGGTAAAATGTCACCAGCTGTAAAGTGCTCTCCATTGCCTTTTCTCGCTCATGGTCCCGTGTGGATTGGATCTCAGTCTCCATGGTTTTAAATACAGAATGAAGCCCATCAGGAGACAGATCCAAAAGTAAGCATTGCTTCAGGAGACCCTGCACCGAGGCCATTGTGTCGGTGTGAAGCTTCTGTCTCTCTGCCATGTCCATGTTTGTACTTTGGTCGGCAGTGCTGCTCTCCCAATCTGGCAAACTGAAGACACGATTCAAACAGATGCTAATCAGCTCAGTCTCACTGCTCAGTGAAGGCTGCAGTTTGATGAGGGCTGCACAGGCGTGCATGGCAGACTTTCGAACCCAAGTGCTCAATATCTCCTTTGGTTCGGCAGTGATCAGCTCGTGCATGCAGCTCAGCAATTCTGCCTTTTTGCTCAGAGTGTAGGGTGGGTGTTCTTCGCTGGGTTGGAGAGCTTTGGCCAACAGTGTCACAGTGTTTGTCAAACTTAATTTCAGTGTCAAGTCCTTCACCTTGGATTTCAGTCCAAACATCTTGGTGTTGAAAAGGCCCCACACATTGTGCAGAATGTCGGTCTCGATTCTTGGCAGAATGAGGTCCCGAGGGCAACGTGACATAATCTGCCCATAGCATAAAATGAGCGTGCTTTTAACTTTCATTATGTGATTGTCAACCTGGTGAAAGGGACTTGATATGCACAAACGATTGAACTCCGTGAAAGCCTTCAGTGTGGTGAGCGTGGTATCTAAGTGTGTTACAGCACAGTCACCAATTCCAGCGGCTACCCTGTCTCTCTCGAAATCTTCATTGTGCTCAACACTCTGAAGCATCTGATGAAGACTTTTACTGACGATGTCTTTGTCTTGGGTCAGTCGGAGCACTCTCCCTAAACACTTGTACAGAAAAGCCCTCTCTGTTGGATATAGGCGATAGGTGTGAATGCAGTGTGTCATTTCTGCAATGAGCTGGGTGATCCACACCTTATCCGCGATTGCCTCCAGAGTCTGGGACACAACCCCCAACAGTTTCTCTTCCCACTCATTCTGGAGATTGGGCTTCTCTGAATTCTCCTCCAGAAAGTTACATAACATTGGGAATTCCTTGTCCCATACTCTCACTGTTGCTGGGTGGATGTCCATTGCCAGGAGATATCGTAAGCCCAGAGCAGGAACACCTCTGCCTTTTCCATGGCACAGAGAAGAAGACACAAACAATAGCCGCGTCAGCAGTGTACGAGGCTCAGGAAGATTTGGATAGTCCTCGTAATTAAGAACAAATTGTGTATTGCTGGCGATCAGTCTCTTTATTCCAACGCAATATGAGGAACCACAGACTATTGTAAAGGCTTCAGTGTACTTTACTGTGATCATAAACTCCAGTAGGTAGGACCAGAGGACATCGCCAATCGGTAAAGTTCCCACCATCAATTTCAGCAATCCTTTGCACCGTCTCCTTAAATCCTTATTCGGAACCACGGCCGCCATTACGCTGCAGAACTCTTCTTCGCTTTCAGTACTCTCCTCGTTCTCCTCGGTGGGCAGAGCACACTGTTGGATGATAAATTCCACCAGCTGCTTTCCTCCCTCTCGCTCCAAGTAATTGTGACAGGCCATGGTGTACATTACCTGGGCAAGGATTCCCTTCACTCTGTTGCTCCCAGT
Source organism: Pristiophorus japonicus (assembly GCF_044704955.1). Taxonomy (NCBI): domain Eukaryota; kingdom Metazoa; phylum Chordata; class Chondrichthyes; family Pristiophoridae; genus Pristiophorus; species Pristiophorus japonicus. The sequence goes on along the minus strand of NW_027254671.1, from coordinate 210,842 downwards.
GAAAAGTGATCGTCGCACACAATTCAGAATCTGATCCTTCTGACTCTCCATGTTTGAAGGGACAGTATCGAGAAGGTACTTCAGCACGGCCAGTGCCCCGAGTTGAATTTGCTCATTGTCAATTGCCATTTGCATCCGAAGGATCTCTAGTATCTGGCTTTTAAATGCCGGAGCTAGAACTCTGAAGCAGCAAAGGATTTCATTTAGCTGCTTCTCAGAAAAGGTGTTCTGGGGTTGTTCCATCACAATACAGATCTGCTCATGGAAAGTGATCAGCAGAATTTGCATTTGTGTCACGAGTACGTCACTGTTCCTCTCGATGGCAGTGCGCAGGACACTGCACAGACACCGAGTCACAGAAAGATGGGGAAAGGTTTCCTGGTACACCAAGAGAAGGGTTGGAATTAAGCTGGGAAGCTCCTTGTCCAGTTTGTCATTGGGTAGTAGCTGGATTATCTGGGCGACTGTTTCTAGTATTGCTCTGCTCACCTTGGGCTCTTTCATGGGCAGCCAGGAATTCAAAAGCAGATCGTAAGCCGCAGAAATCTCATGAAAGAACATCTTCTTCTCAAGTTTAGGTTTTCTGGTCCCCTCTGGGGTTGACAGGTACATTTGAATGTTCTCACTAAAAAGCCCCAATGAAACACAGAGAGTCCACTTCATTTCCCCATCAGTTACTCCATGCAGTGTGGCGAGCATGTTTCTCAAGACAGGCTTGAGCCGAGGTACCAAGCAATGCACGTTTGCTCTACACAGCCTTGCCAGTGTCAGCACCACGTAGAAATTTGCTTGGCACCATGGTTGGCACCCCGACTCGATGTGCTTGAAAATTTCAATGGGAAACCTGGCACCCAGACTAACCAGGAGGCAACTTGCCTCTTCCTGATGGTCAACATGCTCTGATCTGATCATGTTCATCAAAGCCAAGTTGCTCAGTTTTTTAGCCAGCCGTGTGTGTAAGTGTCCAAGGTTATGCTTTATTACCAACGTCATCGCCGTTAGTAAGGCCCAACGTGGGGCCGGCCGCAACTTGTTTTTGGTCAGATACTTATGGCAGTACGTAAGGACGTATTTATGATTGATCCTTCCCAGTTCTTGCAGTGACTCAGTTAATCTCATTGGAACAAAGTCATCTTCATCAGAAAACAGACTGATAATCATGGCCATCGAACACTTTATTCTGTTTGTCACCATTTTGCTGGAATTCAATCACTTCTCTTGTTTCATACAATGTGTCCTAGTGATAAACAGACTTGTAACAACACAGAGCTCTCAGCTTTTACTCACCGATTATCACCAGTATTGCTGCTGTTATGTTGTCGATTTGATATTTCGACCTTTATTTGTCTCGACCCGAACACGGGCTCTTTCTCTCCTCTGAATGGAACTTCTCACACACAGAGATGTCCGTCCTATGCAGACCTTTCTTTGTAGATTCCTAATTCGATGTACTTGAATTAATTTAATGCTTTAAAGCTTTTGGTTGATTGCTTTGAAAAAAATTCTTTGAAATACTCTCTCCCTCCTTCTCCTCCTGGTCAAACACAAAGTTTAACTGCTGGATGAACAAGCAGCCGACAGCTTTATGTGGAAAAGGCACCGTGTCATTATTTCCTGCTTTTGTGAAGTCACGAATTTCATTGTGACGTCTTGTGACTCGAGCTGTCACATGACCAGCCAGATGATGACCTCACTGGTGAGGGTGAGCTCACAATTGATTGAGTCGTGTATCTATGGGTTGATTGTTAAACTGCTTTTGCAATGATTGTTCAGAAAGCTAATGATCAATAATACAGATTGAAGTGTAGAATGTATCAATGTGTGTTGCTGACAGGGTGCACGGACACTCCATGCCTCAGATTTCCATTATGAGCTCCCAACGGGTGAAGCTCAACACTGGGAGTCTGAGCCGGTAATATTTCCCTTACACAGCACCATTGCCGCGGTTCAGCTCCAAGCATTAACCATGGGCTATATGGATTGCAGTCAGGTGTATCAGTTATACCAGGGTTTCAATTCTTTCTCCGAGCGACTATTGGCCACGCTGCCCACCTGCAGCATCAGAAATGGTTGTGACCCCAACAGAATGGACCAATAGTGTAAGGGTGAGCCCCAGGGCACGCACAGGAATGTTTGCTCATCTCTGGCCTCATTTCTGCAACTGTGCATGAGGTAGATTCATAAAAACATAAGAACATAAGAAATAGGAGCAGGAATCGGCCATACGTCCTCTCAAGCCTGCTCCGCCATTTAATCCGATCATGGCTGATCTGATCATGGACTCAAGCTCACTTCCCTGCCCACTCCCCATAACTCTTTAGTCCCTTATCGGTTCAGAGACTGTGTATCTTTGTCTTAAATTTATTCAATGACTCAGCTTCCACAGCTCTCTGAGGCAGCGAATTCCACAGATTTACAAACCTCAGAGAAAAGAAATTCCTCCTCATCTCAGTTTTAAATTGGCGGCTCCTTATTCTAAGATTATGCCCCCTAGATCTAGTCTCTCTCATCAGTGCAAACATCCTCTCTGCATCCACCTTGTCAAGCCCCCTCATAATCTTATATGTTTCGATAAGATCATCTCTTATTCTTCTGAATTCCAATGAATAGAGGCCCAACCAACTCAACTTTTCCCCACAAGACAACCGCCTCATCTCCGGAAGCAACTTTTTCTGATCTGCCTCCAAAGCAAGTATATCCTTTCTTAAAAATGGAAGCCAAAACTGCACGCAGTATTCCAGGTGTCGCCTCACCAAAACCCTGATAAACTGTAGCAAAACTTCACTGCTTTTATACACCATCCCCTTTGCAATAAAGGCCAAGATTCCATTGGCTTTCCTGATCACTTGCTTTACCTGCGTCCAAACCTTTTGTGTTTCTTGCACAAGTGCCCCCAGGTCCCGCTGTACTGCAGCAATTTGAATTTTTTCTCTATTTAAATAATTACTTGCTCTTTGATTTTTTTTTCTGCTAAAGTGCATAACCTCACACTTTCCAACATTATACTCCATCTGCCAAATTTTTGCCCACGCACTTAGCCGAACTATGTCATTTTGCAGGCTTTTTGTGTCCTCCTCACACATTGCTTTTCCTCCCATCTTTTTATCGTCAGCAAACTTGGCTATGTTACACTCAATACCTTCTTCCAAGTCATTAATATAGATTGTAAATAGTTGTGGTCCCAGCACTGATCCCTGCGGCACTCCCCTAGTTACTGATTGCCAACCCGAGAATGAACCATTTATCCCGACTCTCTGCTTTCTGTTAGTTAGCCAATCCTCGATCCATGCATATATATTACTCCCAAACCCCTGAACTTTTATCTTGTGCAGTAACATTTTATGTAGCACCTTGTCAAATGCCTTCTGCAAGTCCAAATACACCAAATGGACTCCAACATTTTCCCAACCACAGATGTTTGGCTAACTGGTCTATAATTTCCTGCTTTTTGTCTACCTCGCTTTTTAAATAGGGTCATTACATTTGCACTTCTCCAATCAGTTGGGACCTCCCCACAATCCTGGGCATGTTGGTAAATTACAACCAATGCATCATCTATCCCTGCCTTTACTTCTATTAAGACGCACTCGATCCACTTCGAGTATGCATCGACTACGATCAGGAACATTTTCTCCATGAACGGGCCCGCATAGTCTACGTGAATGCGTGACCATGGCCTGGTGGGCCAAGGACATGGGCTGAGTAGAGCCTCCCTGGGGGCATTGCCCAGTTTGGCACACATCGTGCACTTGCGAACCCAGTGTTCCAGGTCTGAGTCAATCCCCGGCCACCATACATGTGACCGGGCAATGGCCTTCATTAACACGACGCCAGGCTGCTCGCTGTGGAGTTCCCTGATGAATGCTTCCCTTCCTTTCTGGGGCATGACTACCCAGCTGCCCCACAACAGGCAGTCGGCTTGAATGGAGAGCTCATCCATCCGTCTCTGAAACAGCCTGACTTCCTCGGGGCACGCCCTGTGTGCGGGCGGCCAATTCCCAGTCAGGACACATTTTTTTATCATGGATAGGAGGAGGTGCCTGTTGTTCCAGAGTTTGATCTGTCAGGCTGTGATGGGGGTGCCCGCAGTGTCAAAAGCCTCAACGGCTATGACCATCCCGGTGCTCTGCTCCAACGCCAGTGGGAGCCTGCTGAATGCGTCAGCGCAATTTTCGGTGCCTGGCCGGTGCCGTATGGTGTAGTCATATGCAGCCATCGCTGTATGCGAGCTGACGCGTTAGCGTTGACAACCTTGGTGTCAGACAACAGGGATGTTAACGGCTTGTGATCCGTCTCTAGCTCGAACTGTCTGCCGAAAAGGCACTGGTACATCTTTTTCACACCGTACACACATGCGAGTGTCTCCTCCTCGATCGTGCCGTATCCATGCTCTGCCTGGGAGAGCGACCTGGAGGCGCAAGCCACCGGTTGGAGTCGGCCGTCATCGTTACCCTGATGCAATACACACCCAACTCCGTAGGATGATGCATCGCATGTTAAAACCAGTTTTTTACAGAGCTCAATCAAAGTCAACAGTTTGTTGGAACATAACAGGTTCCTCGCCTTATTGAAAGCCCGTTCTTGACAATCCCCCCAAAACCATTCACAACCTTTGTGGAGGAGCATGTGTAATGGCTCCAAAAATGTGTTTAAGTTCAGCAGAAAGTTCCCAAAATAGTTCAAAAGTCCCAGGAATGATCGCAACTCCGACGTGTTGCCGGGACTGGGCGCCCGGCGAATCGCCTCAGTTTTTGATTCAGTGGGCCGGATCCCGTCTGCGGCAACTCTCCTGCCCAGGAACTCGACCTCTGGGGCCAAAAACACACGCTTGGCCTTTTTCAGCTGCAAACCTACCCAATCCAATCGGCATAGCACCTCCTCCAGGTTGCGGAGGTGTTCCTAGCTGTCACGACCCATTATAAGGATGACGTCTTGGAATACGACCGTTCCAGGGATGGACTTGAGCAAGCTTTCCATGTTTCGCTGAAAGATAGCCGCTGCCGAACGAATGCCAAACGGGCACCTGTTGAAGACAAATAATCCTTTGTGCGTCGTGATGATGGTCAGAAGCTTGGAATTTTCCGCCAGTTCCTCAGTCATGTCGGCCGAAGTGAGGTCCAGCTTCGTGAACAGCTTTCCACCTGCCAGTGTGGCAAAGAGGTCCTCCGCTCTCGGAAGCAGGTATTGCTCTTGCAGCGAGACTCGGTTGATGGTGGCTTTGTAGGCGCCACAAATCCTAACCGAGTCATCTGCTTTGAGGACGGAAACTATGGGACTTGCTCAGTCGCTGAATCCAATGGCCGAAGTTATGCCCTTTCTGAGCAGCCTGTCCAGTTCACTTTCAATTTTCTCACGCATCACGTACGGCACCGCTCTGGCTTTGTGGTGCACTGGTCTGGCGTCCGGAGTGATGCGTATCACTACTTTAGTGCCCTTGAACGTACCGACACCGGGTTAAAACAGTGACTCGAATTTTTGCAAGACCTGCGAGCATGAACTTCGCTCCACGGATGAAATGGCGTGCACATCCCCCCATTTCCAATACATCTCAGCTAGTCAACTCCTTACCAAAAGTGTGGGGGCCATTTTCCGGAACAATCCAGAGTGGCAGCCGGTTCTGTAATCCATTATGCGTTACCATCAAGTTTGCGCTGCCCAGCACTGAGATGATCCCTTTGGTGTTCGTACGTAGCTGCATCTCAATGCGTTCCAGTTTCGGCCTGCTAGCTCTGTGTGACCATAGTCTCTTAAACTGTTGGGCGCTCATGAGAGACTGGCTAGCTCCCGTATCCAGCTCCATGTGAACCAGGATGCCATTCAGTAAGATTTTCATCTTCATGGGTGGCGTTTTAGTGTATGAGCAGTGGACGTCAGCCACAAGAAATCTTTGAACTTCCGCATCCATGGTTGTACCCCAGGCCTCATCCTGCATTGCAGACCCCTCGTCTGGTTCCTCTGTCTCGCAGACTAGCCTCGCTACTGCCTTTTTGCACATCCTGGCCAAGTGTCCACTGACATTACAAATCCTACAGGTATAAAGCTGGAACCTGCAGCTTTTGGCAGTGTGTTATTGCTGTTAACAAAAGGACTATTCCCAGGCATTCCTCTCTGATGGCCCGTTTAGCTGTTTCTAAGCACTCTGAATGGTCCCATCACGGGATGCATTTTTCCTCGTGATGGCATGAATTGCCGATCCCCTTTCCATTGTCCCTGTTGTGGGCCCAACCTGGAGCTTGTTGCTGCCTGGGCAGTGTTGAATTTCTCTTGCCTGTCAGCCTGGGCGGTGTCGAATTGCCTTTGCCTGCCTGCGGTTCTGTGTTCTGGGTTCTGTATCACTTTGCAACATTAACTTCCTGGTTCATCGCAACGTTAAAACCAGGTCTGCGTTTGTAAATTAGCTTGGTCTCCTCTTCCCCTGCCATAAAGGTCTGAGCTATCAACGCTGCCCCTTCTAAAGTCAGGTCCTTGGTCTTTATAAGCTTCCTGAAAATGCCAGCATGATTAATGCCCTCAATGTAAAAGTCCCTTAATATCTTCCCCCTGCAGGCATCGGAGAAATTACAGAGACTGGCCAAACGCCGCATTACCGTCCGAGACGTTTTGACCCTCCAGACGCCGGTGAGAGTAGATCCGGTGCCAGGCCATGTGTCCACTACTTGCCGGCTTGAGATGCTCACTGATCAGCTGGCTGAGCTTTTCGAAAGACTTGTCCACTGGCTTTTGGGGTGCGAGCAGGTCTTTTATCAGCGCATACGTCTGTGCACCACAGCTGGTCAGTAGATGCGCCCTCCGCTTGCCAGCCGCTGTCTCTTCCAGCCAGTCCTTTGTGACAAAGCTCTGCTGGAGTCTTTCCACAAAGTCGTCCCAGTCCTCACCCACACAGTCGCGTTCCTCTGTGCCTCCGGTGGCCATCCTCGTGGTTCGGTGATTCCCGTTTCTCGTCGCCACATGCAGTGTCTCTGCACCTTGTTACAAACTCACACGAGGCATGTATATATCAGACACGGTCATTCTGTGACCTTCACTTTATTCCCAGGATCAAAGAGTGCTGACCCTGGATGGGACCTCGCTCATTGAATGTATTCAAATCACAGATAGATAGATTTTTAACCAATAAGGGAATTCAGGGTTATGAGGAGCGGGCGGGTAAGTGGAACTGAGTCCACGGCCAGATCAGCCATGATCTTTTTAAATGGCGGAGCAGGCTCGAGGGGCTAGATGGCCTACTCCTGTTCCTAATTTTTGTGTTCTTATGTTCTTATCCTTTTTTAAATATGGAAACCAAAACTGTACTAAGTACTCCAGGTGTGGCCTCACCAATAACCTGTATAACTGTAGCAGGACTTCCCAGCTTTTTTATTCCATTCCCTTTGCAATAAAGGCCAAGACTCCATTGGCTTTCCTGATCACTTGCTTGACCTGCAGATTAACCTTTTGTGTTTCTTGCACAAGTACCCCAAGACCCCGCTGTACTGCAGCACTTTGCATTCTCTCTCCATTTAAATAATAACCTGCTCTTTGGCTTTTTTCTGCCAAAGTGCATGACCTCACACTTTCCAACATTATACTCCATCTGTCAAATTTTTGCCCACTTACTTAGCTTGTCTATGTCTTTTTGCAGATTTTTTGTGTCCTCCTCACACGTTGCTTTTCCTCCCATCTTTGTATCATCAGCAAACTTGGCTATGTTACACTCGGTCCCTTCTTCCAAGTCGTTAATATAGATTGTACACAGTTGGCGTCCCAGCACTGATCCCTGCGGCACACCACCAGTTACTGATTGCCAACCAGAGAATAAACCATTTATCCCGACTCTCTGTTTTCTGTTTGGTAGCCAATCCTCTATCCATGCTATTATATTACCCCCAACCCCGTGAACTTTTATCTTGTGCAGTAACTTTTTATGTGGCATCTTGTCAAATGCTTTCTGGAAGTCCAAATACACAACATCCACTGGTTCCCCTTTATCCACCCTGTTCATTACATCCTCAAAGAACTGTAGCAAATTTGTCAATCATGACTTGCCCTTCATAAATCCATGCTGACTCTGCCTGACCGAATTTTGCTTTTCCAAATGTCCTGTTATTGCTTCTTTAATAATGGACTCCAACATTTTCCCAAACATAGATGTTAGGCTAACTCGTCTATACTCTCCTGCTTTTTGTCTGCCTCCTTTTTTAAATAGGGGCATTACATTTGCAGTTTTCAATTCTGTTGAGACATCCCCATAATCCAGGGAATTTTGGTAAATTACACCCAATGCATCCACAATCCCTGTCACTAATTCTCTGAAGACCCTAGGATGCATTTCATCAGGTCCAGGGGATTTGTCTGCCTTTAGTCCCATTATCTTACTGAGTACCACCTCCTTAGTGATTGTGATTGTGTTAACTTCCTCCCCGCTATAGCTCCTTGACTTTCCACTGTTGGAATATTGTTCGTGTCCTCTACCGTAAAGATTGATACAAAATGTTTGCCTTTTTCTGGCCGAGTCATAGAATATAAGAGCAGGGAGCTTATGCTTCAATTCTATAATACTTTGTTTCGGCAACAGCTGGAGTACTGCATGCAGGAGATTTACAAGGATGCTGCGTGGAATGGAGAATCTTAATTATGAGGACAGATTGGATAGGCTGTGTTTCTTCTCATTGGAACAGAGTAGGTTGAGAGGAGACCTCATTGAGGTGTACAAAATATTGAGGGGCCTGGACACAGTGGATAGTAAGGGCCTATTTCCATTGGTGGAGGGGTGTATTACGAGGGGGCATAGTTTTAAGGTGGTTGGTGGAAGGTTAAGAGGGGATTTGAGGTGTGCGGGGGGCTTCTTTCTGCAGAGGGTTGTGTGGATCTGGAACTTGCTGCCTGGAAGAGTGGTGGATGCAGAAACCTTCATCAATTTTAAGAGATGGTTGGATAGGCACGTAAAGTGCCATAACCTGCAGGGTGACAGACCTGGAGCTGGTAATTGGGATTAGACTGGATGACCTTTTGTTAGACGGCACAGGTATAATGGTAAGTACTGCGTGGAATAGAATACGGCCAGGGTGATCTCCTGGAGTAGTTTTGATCGCCTGGATGGGTCGGAGAGGAATTTTCACAGATTTATTCTCCATAAATTGGCCTGGGTTTTGATCTGGTTTTTGCCTATCCCAGGAGATCACACGGCTCCAGTTGGGGTGGAGTGTGGAATGTTTCAGTGTAAGGGGTGTCGCAGTTGTGTGCGGTGGACTGGTTGGGCTGGGTGCTCTTTGCCTTTCCGTCATCATTCATATGTTTATATGTAACCATTAGGGCTGCTGACCAAGGGCTATGCCGCTCTTTGTCGGCCAGCGTGGACACGATGGGCCGAAATGGCCTCCTTCTGCACTTTAAATTGCTATGTTTCTATCTTTCTAAAACATTGGTGGGAGTTGTCTATTGGCGTCCAAACAGTAATGTTAATGTAGGGGACGGCATCAAAGAGGAAAGTAGAGAAGCATGTAACAAGGTTACTGTGGTGTATGCAGCACTCAAATCACTGACTCTACACAGTCTGGTGTTGTAGTAACTGCTGTGACTTTAGTCGTTTATTGTGTAACTCCAGAGTGCCTCTCAGGTGTGGTGGGCAGCCATTTATACTCTGTCTTGCAGGTATTTTTGGGTCTCGCACCACAGCGCCCCCAGCGGCACATCATTGTAACTATACATAAAATGTACCAGGACAATGCACTGAGTTCACGAACCGCGGGGAGAGAGTAGGTGCCTCCGCGGCCCCACTGTGCTAACATGGAAGATAACACGATGGGGATGTGGGGTGGTGGGTGGGGATCAGTGACATGTTTGTGTAAAGGGCAGCGGAGGAGAAGGATTGACAGCTGTCAGTGAGGGACAGAAGTTATTTAAGGTGAGCCAACACATTCCCGATCAGCACAGAAGGCATTCACTGGTCAGCTGCCCTCTGATGTACTTCTGGTCAGAGCGGTTTCTGCAGTGGAGCCGTTATCACGTTTGCTTTCCACGCGGAAGGATCCCGCGTAGGAAGATTATGTTTAAACTTGCTGTGGATGCACAGCCATGGGCGAGTTTATTCGCCTGTCAAAAGGGTGACAGTGGCTTCTCCCTTATTCTTTAATTGCTCTTTATTTCACTTCACTAAATAGATATATTTGAGTGAGAGAAATTGTTTCAGAGTGTCGCACACTTCATCTTTTGTTCCCTTTTAAACACATAAAATGAGGCCGGGGAATAAATATAGAAAACAAAGCAGAGGGATAGAGACAAGTGGAAGAGAGAAGGGGAAATATTGTCCCCACCCAGAACTAATGCAGAATCCCCTCTGCTGCACTCGGGGTGGCCACCCACAGCCTGAATACACTAACGTCCCAACAGCTCATTGACTGTCGAAGTGGGACCGTGCGGCGCTTCAGAAGACAGGTCGAAAAAGCAAAGTCACTGATTCGATCCCATGTGCTCCTTCTGCCAAGATTAGCTGCACACAAAAAATGCTTTTATAAAAGTTACACCTGATCTCCAGGTTTGTCAAAAAGTTAGCTCGTTGGTCAAGGGGTATGATTCTCATTTCTGGCTTGTTAATTGAAATTTGCGAGAGATCCCGGCCGAGCCCATTGTTCTGCCGCGAATTTTGAAATTGCATCGAACTTTTGCAAAGAAGGACTTACATTTCTGCAGTGCCTTTCAGGAACTGATGTCGCCCCAAAGCGCATTACAGCCGTTGAGTTATGTTTGAAGTGTTGTAGTGTGGGGAAAGATGTAACCAAATCACCCCACACGAACCTCAACTCATTGCGAAGGAATTCGGTGCAAATAATCAGATGCCTCAGGGACTTAGACTTTCTTTGAATGAGTTCTGCTTGTACCTGCATTCAAGCTTGAAACAGCAACTGGGCTTCCATCTCACGGGAGCAGCGTGTCGTGGTTAGCGAGAAGGTGACGCGGTTTGGGGTTGATGTGCGTCGCTTTCAATCTTTGAAATTTCACCAAGCAAAGATATGATGAATCCAACTGTCCCTGTCAGCATTTTGTTTGGGTTTAATCACAGGAATATCTGCAGTCAGGAGATGAAAATGAATTAAAACATAAGACTGGCTTCTGGACAATCGGAATACTTCGTCACAGACAAGGCACCGGAAGGCTGGAAGGTAGATCACACCGGTTGTGGGAGAGCTGGTTGGCGGTGACATGGAAGTGTCTGCAGTGTGCGGGACCAGACTGCTTCCTTGCATCCACAATGAATGTCCCTCCATTTATTTGGGAAAACTACAACTGAGAGTGGACAAGTTCCATACCTGTCGGAGCAATCTGAAGCTTTAACTGACTGACACCCTGGTTTGGGATGTCTTGCAATGTACATTTAATTTAGTCTCTGTGGTGCAATCGGTTAGTGCATTTGATATTTACCAAAAATTGGTGGTTCGAGCCCACCCAGGAGCGAAGCATTAAACTGTTATTTGGTGCCGCACAATTCCAGGTTGTCATTGTGCGTTTTGGCTGCACGAATATATTCTGCAAACATTGGCAGCTGTGCTGCTATCCAGTGAGTTCCCACTCTAATACTTTTAGGAACATTCCTTTCATGTAATAACAATTTTTTGCATGGATCATGTTCCTCCATCCAGTCCACCAGAAATAAATTACGTTATTGGGTTTAAAGCAAATGGTGGAAATTGTCTGACCTATCGTTGTGGCTTTGCTCAGATTCTGAGTTTCAACAGTCAACAGTTTGCGAAGGATTACCTCATGGCCAATGCCAAGCACAAAAAGTCTCTCAGCATTCGTTTTGGAATCCGTCAAATTTGCAATGTCCTGCAAGGCGCCTTAATTCGACGACACAGCTCGCCACTTCCTGGCCCTCCGACCGTTGGCACGTGTAGAACCGATACCTCTCCATCAGAACACTTTCTTTAGGATTTAGATGCTCGCGGACCAGCGTACACAATTCTTCAAAAAATTTAGTTGTTGTTTTCACCAGAGCTAGAAGATTCTTCATGAGGCCATAGATTGTTGCCCCACAGACGGTAAGGAGGATCGCCCTTCATTTGGCAGCGTTTACGTGCCGTTCCAGCTCGTTGGCCACGAAGTATTGGTCGAGTCTCTCCACGAAGGCTTCGCAATTGTCCACTTCTGAGAACTTCTCCAGGATACCAACTGGTCTTTGCATTTTCACGTGGTTGTTCATTGTCTTATCGCCAATTGATACGCTCATAATAAAGGATGAAACTGAGTACCGTGAACAATGAGTAATTGTGACCTTAGCTCCTGTAGTAAGACTCCAGAGTGCAGGTACCTCATGGGATCCCTTGGGACTCCAACAGGTAGGCCCTCTGATGGTGGTGTGATACAGGTGGCCAAGGGTTAAATACATAAAAAAAGGTGTGTATGGAAATCAACCATCAAAAGCCCTGTCATTAACCACAGGGGTGTCCTGCAATTTTCTGATCGCAAAGCGCTTTCAGTCCTTGTCCTTAAAATTGCAGACGTGGAAATTGGGGAGTTTAATGACTTTGAAAGGAGAACATTGTTGTTTGGTGCAGTTCAGGTCAGAGAAATGTTTGTGAAAGGAACTTTTTGCAGAGAGAGGGTTTGAGCATTTCAGCTTGTTGCTGAACACTCCTCTCTGGGCCCTGAGCTAAGCAGCAGTTTCAGTCGTGTATTGGTTATCACATTTCCCTCACACGTGAAAAGTTCCTGGTTCAAGCCTGGGCAGAAACATTACTTCTGAAGCAAAAACTTGTCTGCAATAAAATTGAATAAAAGCTGTTTTGTACACATTGTTGCATGAGCAATGAACATTTAAAACCAGTCTCCTCAAATACAGATTGTATAAAATCAGATCGGGGATAAAACTTCTTCAAGGATTAAAGTTTCATGAAATATTGAAGTTCAGTTGTTGAAGTTTCAGCTATCTATTCACATTTATTTCATTCTGTGAAACAGCAGGATCGGTTTATACCAGCAGATCTAAGCTGTATTTGAAACCTGCAAACAACTCATTAATTATTCGCTCTTCCCCAGTTCCAGAGCTCAGAGTGTTATTGTCCATCCCTGGGATGCAAGCTACCTCGGACCCAGGCAAAAGCTCCCCGTGCAACGAGCACAGGCTCAGGAAAACCCCGGGGGAGAGAGTATCCCGGTCACTGGGCCTTCCAGCAACAGTGAATATGTGCCCGGTCTGAAACGTTCCAGAGTAATAACTTGCAACTTCAGCATCTAACAGTAAGGACGACCGAGTTATCTCAGGCACTGCTTTCATTATTTGATTAAATTATCAACTCTCCCTCAGTTTGCATTCTTTTCATTGTGCAAAAGAAGATCATGGGTTCATTAATGATGTTTTCCTCTGAAAGCAACATAAAAGTTTCAGGAAAGGTAATCGCCCAATCCCACCACCCTGCAAGTAAGAGTCTCATGCTCTACCGACTGGGTTAGCCAGGCTTCGTAACATTTACCCTGTCAATCCCTTTCAGAATATTGTCCGGTTCAATGAGATCACCTCTCATTCTTCGAAACTCCAGAGAGTATAGGCATATTCTACACAATCTCTCACCATAAGACAGTCCTCTCATCCCAGGAATCAATCTGGCGAATCTCTGTTGTACCACCTCCAAGGCAACTGTATCCTTCCTCAGATAAGTAGACCAAAACTGTGCGCAGTACTCCAGGTGTGGTCTCACCAGGGCCCTGTACAATTGTAGCAAGACTTCCTTACTCTTGTACTATGGGCTATATATTTGGTACTATGGGCCGAATATCATGTTTTTCCTCTGATTCTCCGGTTGTGTGAAAAGTTATTAAAATTCGACAGTCGCTCAGCAAACATATTTGTATTTTCTTCAGTGTGCAACACATGTGGGTGGATTAATGATGATTGAAATAATTATTCATTATTTCGCAGACTTGAAAAATTTTTGTCAATTTGCTCTGTAAAAATGCTTTCTCTGACCAGGAAACAAAGCCAGAGAACGGCAGTGGGAGCACCAGACCCTAACCACTAGACTACCAGGGAACACTGCTTGCAGCCTCTGTGATACCTTTAAATATAGTCAGCTTACAATCACAGCTGAGAATTGTGCGGTGACACGGCGTGTAACTGGACTTGCTGGGAGCAGCGTGGAGGCCCCGACCTGCGTGAGAACACCAGCGGCAGGTCGGGGCCATAAAAGGAGTGGTGAGCCGTGGCCTGGAATCAGCATGGTGGTGTACCACGGCAAGGTACAGCGCGAGCTGGTGCAGGAGGGTGACGGCAGCGAAGAGTGACGTCATCAAAGTCCAGGTCGGTGATTGGAGCGTGGGCAGGTACAGCAGGAGCAGCGAGAGACTGTGGAGGGATGTGATCGGGACCCAGGGGTGGTGTGAGTTCAGGGCCAGAGGTCCAGGGGCAGCACGGGCCAGCCCACACTGCGATATGTGTGGGCACTGGGTCCGTGCAACAGAGCTGGTCTCCAGTCGTCTTGGATAACACTTGCTACTGGACCAAGACCTCGCTCTGTCAAGCCCGTGTGATTGCTGGAGTGCAACGGCCACCACACGTTAAAAAAAGCCACGCACAGGTATCTTCCACCCTTCAACATGCAGTTCTGGACCTGGAATATTAGGTCCATCATTGAAACACCTGTGAACTCATCCTTTTTTGGCGTGGAAGCAAGTCATCCTCGAATCAAGGGACTGCCTATGATGATGATGAACTGGATTTGCTGCAGTCCGTGGGCAGCAGGTGATGAAAGCGGGCGTGAGAGGGTGAGTGACAGGTGGGCACTGCTTCTGATGCTATCTGACCCACGGTGGGAGTGGCCGGGGATTTTAAAGCCCTTTCATTGCACCAATGCAGGGTAAATGAAACTGTGTTTCAGGAACCTTCATGTATACAAACATGGGCACTCTGCACTGTAGACCTCGTGGTGCAACGGTCGTGTGTCTGACTCCAGATCAGAAGGCTGCGTGTTTATATCACGTCGGGGTCACTGTACTTTTTCATATTCCTCTCCCGGAATTGAGATTTTCTTTGCTGTGTCACAATTTGCTTTCCCACCCATCTTTGTACCATCAGCAAACTTGGCTCCATTACACTCGGTCCCTATATCCCTGGGATAGGGGAGGGAAGACACACCGGAGAAGTGTGAGCTTGTGGAGCGGAGAAGTTGCAGCTGCTGGAGCTGTGCGTTTTATCGGGGAGGGACGAGGGAAGAGCCCGCCGAGCGACCGGAGAAGCTGAGAAGCTGCTGTACTTTTCATCGGGTTTAACACTGTTTAAAAATGGCAGAGTGCCAAGTTTTCTCTCCCTACTGCCCATGCGCGAAGGTGCCGGCAGTGTTTCCGGCGCAGGCATTTGGCTCCGCCCCCCACTTCACCATCGACACCACGCCTGGACTCCGGGGACTGTACACAGCGGCCAGGATGGGGCGAGTTTTTCCCCGAGCCGTTTCCAGCGCGCAAAGTCAGTGCACTTGAGGTCAGTGCGCCGACAAAACTGCTTGGGCAAAATCTAGCTCTTGAAGAGTAAGGAGTACACTGAAGGAAATACAAATATGTTTGCCGAGCAACTGTCAAATTTTAATAACTTTTTATACAACCATCGAATCAGCAAAAAAACAGGGCACTCGGCCCATAGTACCTAATATATGAGGTTATCCACTGTCGTAGCAATCATAAAAAAGCAAATAATTATTTAAATGGGGAGAGATTAAGAAATGCTGCAGTGCAGAGGGACCTGGGGGTCCTTGTACATGAAACACAAAAGGTTAGTATGCACAAACATCCTCTCTGCATCCACCTTGTCAAGCCCCCTCATAATCTTACACGTTTCCATAAGATCACCTCTCAATCTTCTGAATTCCAATGAGTAGAGGCACAACCTACTCAGCCTTTTCTCATAAGTTAGCCCCCTCATCTTCCGGAATCAACCTAGTGAACCTTCTCTGAACTGACTCCAAAGCATCTATATCCTTTCTTAAATATGGAAACCAAAACTGCACGCAGTGTTCCAGGTCTGGCCTCACCAATACCCTGTATAACTGCAGCAAGAATTCTTTGTTTTATACCCCATCCCCTTTGCAATAAAGCCCAAGATTGCATTGGCCTTCCTGATCACTTGCTGTACCTGCATACTAACCTTTTGTGTTTCATGCACAAGTACCCCCAGGTCCCGCTGTACTGCAGCACTGTGCAATTTTTCTCCTTTTAACTAATAACTTGTTCTTTGATTTTTTTCTGCCAAAATGCATAATCTTGCACTTTCCAACATTATACACCATCTGCCAAATTGTTCCACACTCACTTAACCTGGCTATGTCTTTTTGCAGATTTTTTGTGTCCTCCTCACACATTGCTTTTCATCCCATCTTTGTATCATCAGCAAAATTGGCTACATTACACTCAGTCCCTTCATCCAAGCCGTTAATATAGATTGTAAACTGTTGGGGTCCCAGCACTGATCCCTGCAGCACCCCACTAGTTACTGATTGCCAACCAGAGAATGTACCATTTATTCCGACTCTCTGTTTTCTGTTCGTTAGCCAATCCTCTCTCCATGCTAATATATTACCCCCAACCCCGGGAACTTTTATCTTGTGCAGTAATCTTTTATGTGGTACCTTGTCAAAATGCCTTCTGGAAGTCCAAATACACCACATCCACTGGTTCCCCTTTATCCACCCTGTTCATTACACCCTCATAGAATTCCAGCAAATTTGTCAAACATGACTTCCCTTTCATAAATCCATGCAGACACTGCCTGACTGAATTATTTTTTTCCAAAAGTGGGAGAAGCAGTGACCGGAGGAGGTGTGAGCAGCGGCCTATAAAGGCCCAGCGGGAGTCCGGGGATCGGCGGCAGTCGGAGGAGCAGCGGCTGGAGGAGCAGCGAGCAGCGAGCTACAGCTGGTGCAGGGTCAAAAGTAAGAAAGAAGTCACAAGTAATCAAAGGGTGACGTCACAGCCAAGAGGGTAAGTGATTGGCTGGTTGAGTGGTGAGTTGTTTTCTGTTTCTTTGATTTCTTCTTGTTCTTAGCAGCAAAGAAACTTTGGAATTGTTGCCAAATTAAGTAAATCTAATGGTAAGTCATAGCAGGAGAGCTCGGACACATGTCATGCTCCTTCTGTGCTACGTGGGAAGTCAGGGACGCTTCCAGTGTCCCTGATGACGACATGTGCAGCAAGTGTATCCAGCTGCAGCTCCTGACAGGCCACATTGCGGCACTGGAGCTGCGCACGGATTCATCCGCAATGCTGAGGATGTCGTGAATTGAACACACTGTCGGTAAAGGTTACTCAGGCAGAGAGGGAATGGGTAAACATCAGGAAGAGCAGTGGAAGGAAGACAGTGCAGGAGTCCCCTGCCGTCATCCCCCTGTAAAATAGATACACCACCTTGGGTACTGTTGGGGGAGATGACTCATCAGGGGAAGGCAGCAGCAGCCAAGTCCATGGCACCATGGGTGGCTCTGCTGCACAGGAGGGCAGGAAAAAGAGTGGGAGAGCTATAGTGATAGGGGTTCTATTGTAAGGGAAATAGATAGAAGTTTCTGCGGCTGCAATCGAGACTCCAGAGTGGTATGTTGCTCCCTGGTGCAAAGGTCAAGGATGTCTCGGAGCGGCTGCAGCGAATTCTGCAGCGGGTGGGTGAATAGCCAGCTGTTGTGGTGTATATAGGCACCAATGAAATAGGGAAAAACGGGATGAGGTCCTACAAGCTGAGTTTAGCGAGCTAGGAATTAAATTAAAAGGTAGTAATCTCAGAATTGCTACCAGTGCCACGAGCTAGTCAGAATAGGAAATGCAGGATAGCTCAGCTGAATATATGGTTTGATGAGTAGTGCAGGAGGGTGGGATTCAAATTCCTGGGACATTGGAACCGGTTCTGGGGGAGATAGGACCAGTACAAATCGGGCGGTCTACATCTGGTCAGGACCGGAACCAATGTCTCGGGGAATGTTTGCTAGTGCTGTTGGGGAGGGGTTAAACTAATATGGCAGGGGGATGGGAACCTATGCAGGGAGATAGAAAGAAGTAAAATGGGAGCAGATGCAAAAGATAGAAAGAAGAAAAGTAAAAGTGGAGGGCAGAGAAACACAAAGCAAAAATCAAAAAGGGCCACATTACAGCAAAATTCAAAAGGGACAAAGTTTATTAAAAAGACAAGCCTGAAGTCTCTGTGCCTCAATGCAAGGATTATTCGTAATAAGGTGGATGAATTCACTCAGAGGCAGCAATACACGAATATGTTATAATTGGGATTCCAGAGACATGGCTCCAGGGTGAACAAGGCTGGGAACTCAACATCCTGAGGTATTCAACATTCAAGAAGGATAAACAGAAAGGAAAAGGAGGTCGGGGAACGATGCTGGTTAAAGAGGAAATTAACGCAATATTAAGGAAGGACATTAGCTTGGATGGTGTGGAATCTGTAGGGATAGAGCTGCGGAATACCAAAGGGCAGAAAACACGAGTGGGAGTTGTGCACAGACCACCAAACAGTAGTAGTGAGTTTGGGGACAGTATCAAACAAGAAATTATGGATGCGTGCAATAAATATACAGCAGTTATCATGGGCGACTTTAATCTACATATAGATTGGGGTAACCAAACTGGTAGAAATACGGTGGAGGAGGATTTTCCGGAGTGTATTAGGGATGGTTTTCTAGACCAATATGTCGAGTAACCAACTTGAGGGCTGGCTATCCTAGACTTGGTGATGTGTAATGAAAAAGGACTAATTAGCAATCTTGTTGTGCGAGGCCCCTTGGAGAAGAGTGACCATAATATGGTAGAATTCTTTATTAAGATGGAGATTGAAACATTTAATTCAGAGACCAGGGACCTGAATTTAAGGAAAGGTAACTTCGATTGCATGAGATGTGAATTGGCTAGAATAGACTGGCAAATGAGACTTAAAAGGTTGACGCTGGATAGGCAATGGCAAACATTTAAAGATCACATGGATGAACTTCAACAATTGTACATCCCTGTCTAGAGAAAAAATAAAACGGGGAAGGTGGCTCAACCGTGGCTAATAAGGGAAATTAGGGATCGTGTTAAATGCAAGGAAGAGGCCTATAAATTTGCCAGAAAAAGCAGCAAACCTGAGGACTGGAAAAAATTTAGAATTCAGTAGAGGAGGACAAAGGGTTTAATAAGGAGTGGGAAAATAGAGTATGAGAGGAAGTATGCTGGGAACATAAAAACTGACTGCGAAAGCTTCTATAGATATGTGAAGAGAAAAAGATTAGTGAAGACAAACGTCGGTCACTTGCAGTCAGAATCAGGCGAATTTATAATGGAGAACAAAGAAATGGCGGACCAGTTAAACAGATACTTTGGTTCTGATTTCACGAAGGAAGACACAAATAACCTTCCTAATGTACTCAGGGACTGAGGGTACTGCGAGAAGGAGGAACTGAAGGAAATCTTTATTAGTCAGGAAATTGTGTTCAGGAAATTGTTGGGATTGAAGGCTGATAAATCCCAGGGCCAGATAGTCTGCATCCCAGAGTAGTTAAGGAAGTAACCCTCGAAATAGTGGATGCATTGGTGATCATTTTCTAACAGTCGATCGACTCTGGATCAGTTCCTATGGACTGGATGGTAGCTTAAATAACACCACTTTTTTAAAAAGAAGGAAGAGAGAAAACGGGTAATTATCGACCGGTTAGCCTGACATCAGTAGTGGGGAAAATGCTGGAATCAATTATTATGGATGAAATAGCATAGCATTTGGAAAGCAGTGACAAAATCGGTCCAAGTGAGCATGGATTTAGGAAAGGGAAATCCTGCTTGGCAAATCATCTAGAATTTTTTGAGGATGGAACAAGGAGAGTGGACAAGGGAAAACCAGTGGATGCAATGTATTTGGACTTTCAAAAGGCCTTTGACAAGGTCCCACACAAGAGATTAGTGTGCAAAATTAAAGCACATGGTATTGGAGGTAATGTATTGACATGGATAGAGAACTGGTTGGCAGACAGGTAGCAGAGAGTCGGGATAAATGGGTACTTCTCAGAATGACAGGAAGTGACTAGTGGGGTGCTGCAGGGCTCAGTGCTGGGACCTCAGCTATTTAAAATATACATCAATGATTTCGATGAAGAAATTGAGTGTTATATCTCCAAGTTTGCAGGTGACTCTCAGCTGCGTGACGGTGTGAGCTGTGAGGAGGATGCTAAGAGGCTGAAGAGTGACTTGGAAAGGTTAGGTGAGTGGGCAAATACATGGCAGATGCACTATAATGTGGATAAATGTGATGTTATCCACTTTGGTGGCAAAAACGTGAAGGCAGATTATTATCTGGATGGCGGCAGATTAGGAAAAGGGGAGGTGCAACGAGACCTGGGTGTCATGGTACATCAGTCATTGAAAGTTGGCATGCAGGTACAACAGGCGGTGAAGAAGGCAAAAGACATGTTGGCCTTCATAGCTGGGGGATTTGAGTATTGGAGCAGGAAGGTCTTACTGCAGTTGTACAGGGCCTTGGTGAGGCCTCACCTGGAATATTGTGTTCAGTTTTGGTCTCCTAATCTGAGGAAGGATGTTCTTGCTACTGAGTGAGTGCAGAGAAGGTTCACTAGACTGATTCCCTGGATGGCAGGACTTACATATAAGGAGAGACTGGATTGACTGGGCCTGTAGTCACCGGAGTTTAGAAGAATGAGAGGGGATCTCAAAGAAACATATAAAATTCTGACGGGACTGGACAGGTTAGAGGCAGGAAGAATGTGCCCGATGTCGGGGAAGTCCAGAACCAGGGGACAGAGTCTCAGCGATAAGGGGTAAGCCATTTAGGACCGAGATGAGGAGAAACTTCTTCACTCAGAGAGTTGTTAACCTGTGGAATTCTCTGCCGCAGAGAATTGTTGATGCCAGTTCATTTGATATATTCCAGAGGGTATTCGCTGTGACCTTTATGGCAAAAGGGCTCAAGGGGTATGAAGAGAAAGTAGGAAAGGGGTACTGAGGTGAATGATCAGCCATGATCTTATTGGAATGTAGAAACATAGAAAATAGGTGCAGGAGTAGGCCATTCGGCCCTTCTAGCCTGCACCACCATTCAATGAGTTTGTGGTTGAACATGCAAATTCTGTACCCCTTTCCTGCTTTCTCGCCATACCCCTTGATCCCCCGAGTAGTAAGGGCTACGTCTAACTCCTCTTTGAATATATTTAGTGAATTGGCCTCAACAACTTCCTGTGGTAAATAATTCCACAGGTTCACCACTCTCTGGGTGAAGAAGTTTCTCCTCATCACGGTCATAAATGGCTTACCCCTTATCCTAAGACTGTGAGCCCTGGTTCTGGACTGCCCCAACATTGGGAACATTCTTCCTGCATCTAACCTGTCTAAACCCGCCAGAATTTTAAACGTTTCTATGAGATCCCCTCTCATTTGTCTGAACTCCAGTGAATCCAGTCTTTCTTTATATGTCAGTCCCGCCATCCTGGGAATCAGTCTGGTGAACCTTCGCTGCACTCCCTCAATAGCAAGAACGTCCTTCCTCAAGTTAGGAGACCAAAACTGTACACAATACTCCAGGTGTGGCCTCACCAAGGCCCTGTACAGCTGCAGTAACACCTCCCTGCCCCTCTACTCAAATCCCCTCGCTATGAGGGCCAACATGCCATTTGCTTTCTTAACCGCCTGCTGTACCTGCATGCCAACCTTCAATGACTGATGTACCATGGCACCCAGGTCTCGTTGCACCTCCCCTTTTCCTAATCTGTCACCATTCAGATAATAGTCTGTCTCTCTGTTTTTCAACCGAAGTGGATAACCTCACCTTTATCCACATTATACTTCATCTGCCATGCATTTGACCCACGCACCTCACCTATCCAAGTCACTCTGCAGCCTCATAACATACTCTTCGCAGCTCACACTGCCACCCAACTTAGTGTCATCTGCAAATTTGGAGACACTACATTTAGTCCCCTCGTCTAAATCATTAATATACAATGTAAACAGCTAGGGCCCTTGCGGTACCCCACTAGTCACTGCCTGCCATTCTGAAAAGTACCCATTTACTCCTACACTTTGCTCCCTGTCTGCCAACTAATTTTGAATCCACGTCAGCACACTACTCCCAATCCCATGTGCATTAACTTTGCACACTAATCTCTTGTGTGGGACCTTGTCGAAAGCCTTCTGAAAGTCCAAATACACCACATCAACTGGTTCTCCCTTGTCCACTCTACTGGAAACATCCGCAACAAATTCCAGAAGATTTGTCAAGCATGATTTCCCTTTCACAAATCCATGCTGACTTGGACCGATCATGTCACCTCTTTCCAAATGCGCTGCTATGACATCCTTAATAATTTATTCCATCAATTTCACCACTACTGATGTCAGGCTGACCGGACTATAATTCCCTGCTTTCTCTCTCCCTCCTTTTTTAAAAAGTGGGGTTACATTGGCTATCCTCCACTCCATAGGAACTGATCCAGAATCTATGGAGTGTTGGAAAATGACTGTCAATGCATCCGCTATTTCCAAGGCCACCTCCTTAAGTGCTCTGGGATGCAGACCATCAGGCCTGGGAATATATCGGCCTTCAATCCCATCAGTTTCCCCAACACAATTTCCCGACTAATAAGGATTTCCCTCAGTTCCTCCTTCTTACAAGAACCTCTGACCCCTTTTATATCCGGAAGATTGTTAATGTCCTCCTTAGTGAATACCGAACCAAAGTACTTGTTCAATTGGTCTGCCATTTCTTTGTTCCCAGTTATGACTTCCCCTGATTCTGACTGCAGGGGACCTACGTTTGTCTTTACTAACCTTTTTTTCTTTACATATCTATAGAAGCTTTTGCAGTCCATTTTAATGCTCCCTGCAAGCTTCCTCTCGTACTCTATTTTCCCTGCCCTAATCAAACCCTTTGTCCTCCTTTGCTAAGTTCCAAATGTCTCCCAGTCCCCGCGTTCGCTGCTATTTCTGGCCAATTTGTATGCCACTTCCTTGGCTTTAATACTATCCCTGATTTCCGTTAATAGCCACGGTTGAGCAACCTTCCCTTTTTTATTTTTACACCAGACAGGGATGTACAATTGTTGCAGTTCATCCATGCGGTCTTTAAATGTCTGCCATTGCCCATCCACTGTCAACCCCTTAAGTATCATTCGCCAATCTATCCTAGACAATTCATGCCTCACACCTTCAAAGTTACCCTTCTTTAAGTTCTGGAACATGGTCTCTGAATTAACTGTTTCATTCTCCGTGGTGGTGCGGCTCGAAGGGCCGGATTGCCTTCGCCTGCACCTTTTTATATCTGTACGCAGAGGGTTGTGGGGGTTCTGGAACTCACTGCCTGAAAGGGTTGTAGAGGCAGAAACACTCACCACATTTAACAAGTGTTTGGATGTGACCTGAAGTGCTGTAACCTGCAGGGTTATGGACCTAGAGCTGGAAAGTGGGATTAGGCTGGATAGCCTCTTGTTGGCCGGCGTGGACACGATGGGCCGAATTGGCCTCCTTCCGTGCTGTAAACTTCTATGATTCTATGAACTCCTTCACAAAGAGTTGAGGTGCATGTGGAGTGATTTGGGCACATCTTTACTCAAGTGACAACATTTCAAAGGTAACTCAACGGCTGTAAAGCGCTTTGGGGTGTGATGAGTTCCTGACAGACGCTGCAGAAATGCAAGTCCTTCTTTGCAAAAGTTCGATGCAAATTCAAAATTCACGTCAAAAAAAGGGCTCGCCCGGGATCGCTCGCAAATTTCAAGTAACAACCCCAAAGTGAGAATCATACAACTAGACCAACGAGCCAATTGCTTCGCAAATATGGAGATAAAGGCCTTGCGAAGTGCTATCTGTTAATAAATCTCCAGTCAAATCTTCTCAGATTCTTAAAAGCATTGCCAAAGGAAAAGCATGAGTTTTACCCTCTATCTCAAGGGATATCTTGGTGACTGCAATCAAGAGGTGCCACAACAAAGTAGCACAAATAGAACTTTGATTGGAAGAATGAATTCACACTACCGTTGTGGTGTCTTTAGACTGTTGAGGCTGCCCGGAGATGAAGTGTAACCATCATTGAAGCATTGTTAGTGTGTGTTGTTATTCTTGATCGGAGGAGCACATGAGACGGAATCAGTGACTTTGCCTTTTCGACATCTTTTCTGAAGCGCCGCACGGTCCCACTCCTGCAGTCAATGAGCTGTTGGGACGTTAATGTATCCATCATCATCATCATCATAGGCGGTCCCTCGAAACGAGGATGACTTGCTTCTACGCCGAAAAAGGATGAGTTCACAGGTGTTTTAATGATGGACGCGAAGTACATCCCGAAGGGTGGAAGATATCTGTGCGTGGATTTTTTTTAGTTGTGATGGACGTTGCACCCAAGCCATCAAACGGGCTTGACAGAGCGAGGTCTTGGGCCAGTGGCAAGGGTTAAGCAGGTCGACTGGAGACCAGTTCTGCTGCACGGACCCAGTGCACACATATATCGCCGTGTGGGCTGGCCCGTGCTAACCCTGGGCCACTGGCCCCGAACTCATGCCTCCCCTGGGCCCTGATCACGTCCCTCCACAGTCTCTCACCGCTCCTTCGCCCCGATCTCGATGCTCCTGCTGTACCTGCCCACGCTCCAATTACCGACCTAGACCTTGATGACGTCACTCTTCGCTGCCGCC
Source organism: Pristiophorus japonicus (assembly GCF_044704955.1). Classification (NCBI taxonomy): domain Eukaryota; kingdom Metazoa; phylum Chordata; class Chondrichthyes; family Pristiophoridae; genus Pristiophorus; species Pristiophorus japonicus. Next base: position 186,222 of record NW_027254671.1, on the reverse strand, counting down.
GCCCTCCAGCACAAGCTCGCGCTGCTCCCTGGAGTAGTCTCCCGGGACCTCCAAGCGGCTCCCAGGGCCGCTCGCCGATCCTTTTATGGCCCCGACCTGCCGCTGGTGTTCTCCCGTTAGTGTATCCAGGCTGTGGGTGGCCACCCCGAGCACAGCAGAGGGGTTTCTGCATTAGTTCTGGGTGGGGACAGTATCTTTCCTCTTCTCTCTTCCTCTTGTCTATATCCCTGTGCTTTTATTTGTCTATTTATTCCCCCTGTCTCAGTTTCTAGTGTTTAAAAGGGAACAAAAGATGAAATGGGCGTCACTGTGGAACAATTTCTCTCACTCAAAGTTAGACGCTCTACCGTTGCACCATGAGGTCTAGGTAGCTAGCCGTTGATATTCAGGTTCAAATAAGAATATATATAAATATATCGACATGTATCATAACTGTTCCCTGGTGGTCGAGGGGTTAAGATCCGGCGCACTAACCTGGTTTCAATTGTCGATCAATTCATTGCGTAAGAATAATTGAGTTCTGTGAGGCGATTAATAATTGCTGTAATCACCATGAATACAAATACTTTCTCTGATTGACTCAGCTTACAGACTATCTGGCTTCTCCTGCCCTTTGCCGGGCACGTGTTCCGGGTTTAATTTTGTAAACTGGGCGAGTTCGCTGATCGCAGGGAGACGGTAGGAGCCTCTGTGGCCCCACTGTAAGGATGTGGAAGTGAACACGATGGCTGGGTGATCCGTGACATTTCTGTAAAGGGCAGTGGAGGAGAAGGATTGAGAACTTTCAGTGTGGGACAGAAGTTGTTTCAGGTGAGCCTCCACATTCCTGATCAGCACAGAGGGAGCTCACTGGTCAGCTCCCCTCTGTTGTGCCAGCTGTGCCAGAGGTTTCTGTAGTGTAGTGGTTATCACGTGTGCTTATTACGTTTGCATTACACATGAAAGGTATGAGGTTTGATCCCGGGAAGGAGCATTATATTTAAACTTGCTATAGAGGAACAATCAGATGCGAGTTTCGTCTCCTGCCAAATGCTGCCTGACCTGCTGAGATTTCCAGCATTTGCTGTTTTTATTTGCTATTTATTCTCCTGGCAAAAGTGATCCCTTATTCCTTAAGTGCTCTTTATTTCACTTCAATAAATAGATAACTTTCAGTGAGAGAAAACGGATTCACCGGGTACATTTCGCTTGTGACGCCAACGTGATATCCGCTACACTGCAGCCCATCAAAAGGCCAGAAACCACTGAATATAAAGGATGAGCTCACAAATATCAGGGGCAGTGCAGTCTGGTCAACGTCAAACTCTCCTTTCTTATTCAGCAGAGGCATGAACGGGAGTCAGACGCCACAAAGTTTAATTACAGACACAAATGCAATAACACTTCCAAATCTTTTCACTGTAAAATTCTTAAACTTTATTTCAAATCCTACTGCGTTGAATCTGAAAATGAGCACCGTGGGCTTTTATCTTCCCTACTGATTCTATTTTCTGTGCATGGTCGGAATAACCGGTGCTGTTAAATTTGACAAAATTTGCCCCAGATTCCTGATGTCATCGGCAATGAAGATTTTGAACCAGATCCTAAAATACAGTGTGTAAAATGGGTTAATATGCAGAAGAACATTAGAACATAAGAAATAGGAGCAAGAGTCGGCCATACGCCCCTCGAGCCTGCTCCGACATTTAATACGATCATGGTCGATGCGATCATGGACTCAGGTCCACTTCCCTGCCCGCTCCCCAAAGCACAGGACAAATGATTGAAGTATCGACTGTCCCTCAGTTAGCATTTCTTTCATTGTGACAAAGAAGGTGAGGGGTTAATTAATGATGCTTTCCCGTGAAAGCAACACAAAAGTTTAAGAAAAAAACATCCAGGGACTGGGAGGTGAGCGCTGCTTCTGACACCAGGTGGGAATGGGCGGAGATTTTAAAGCTCCTTGTATTGTGACACCTTCCGATCGACGAACATCTGAATCTTATGACGCAGACCTCGTGGCGCAATGGTAGCGTGACTGATTTCAGTTCCGAAGGTAGCGTATTTAAATCACATCAGGGTTACTGTACTTTTAGATATTGTTCTTCCAGAATTAATATATTATTTGCTGTTTGGCAATAACCAGACCCTTGCTCCAAGGTTTGTCTCACTGTTTCCCCGGTGTCAGGCAGAGATACGCCTGCTGCCTCATTTATTTCATGTGACAGGATACAAAAGTTCAAAATCAACCTGCAGATGGCCACATAAAGCATTAAATAGTCAGGATGGCCGAGCGGTCTCAGGTGCTGTGTTTAGGTTGCAGTCTTCTCTCGAGGTCTGTGTTTAAATCTGACATTTCTTATTTTTAATCATTAAGTGAAACTCATTGTTGACACCACGATCAACTCCTTCAAAGTGGGATTCAGCAGTTCACCTGCTCGCTTAACATTTCCGTCTGACCGGGTGCTGAATGTGGAGAGGTTTCCGCAGTGTAGCGGTTAACACGTTCGCCTCACACGCGAAAGCTCACCGGGTGGCAATATTTTCTGGAGCTATCTCCTCATGCATGCTCAGGGGCGAGTTTGTTCTCCTGTGAAAGGTCATAAGGTCATAAACATGTAAGGGTTAGGTGCCGCAGTAGGACATTCGGCCCCTCGAGCCTGGTCCACCATTCAAGAAGATCCTGGAAGTTCCTTGACAGCAAGTTTAAACATCTGGGGCGGAGCCAACAGGCGCCTGGCTGCAATCAACGACAAAAACGTCTATTTGGTAGAAGCCCCGTGAGATCAATCGGTCGAGCATGAGAATCTGAATCTCGAATTTGGGGGTTCGATCCCCACGTTAACTGTTAAAGAATGTCCCATTTTGCACAGTGTGTTTTTGGTGTCTGGTTCAAAATGTTCATTGCTGGTAACATAAACAGGAGACTGGAAAAACAGTGAGAAAGGCGTTAGAGCAAAGGTCTGGTTATTGTGAAACACCAAAGGAAATATAAATTGAAGAAAGATAGAAAACATAGAAAATAGGTGCAGAGGTAGGCCATTCGGCCCTTTGAGCCTGCGCCGCCATTCAATGAGTTCATGGCTGAACATGCAACTTCAATACCCCATTCCTGCTTTCTCACCATAGCCCTTGATCCCCCTAGTCTGAAGGACTACATCTAACTCCTTTTTGAGAAGAATAACCTCGAAAAGAAATGTGACCCCGACACCCAGGAAGAATTGTTAAGGCAGAAGATTAAATGCTGCATTCCTCGGTTCAAAAAATTCCTTTCACAAACATTTCTCTGACCGTAACTGCACAAAACAAAAATGTTCCTTTCAAAGTCATTAAACTCCCGAATTTCCGTGCCCCCCGAATCTCCTGAATCAGATGCCTCTAGTTTTGCCGACTCAATCCATGTCCCTTTGCAATGTTCTGCTTCCACCCACACTATGAAATGTGCCACTAACTTATAGAATCATGGAATGGTTACAGCACGGAAGGCCATTCGGCCCGTCGAGCCCGTGCCGACTCTCAGCGAGTCCCACTCCCCCGCCCTTTCCCTGTAGCCCTGCAATTGTTGTTCCTTCAGACAATGATCCCGCTCCCGTTTGAAAGATAAGATTGAGTCTGCTTCCACCACCCTTTCAAGCAGTACATTCCAGATCCTAACCACTCGCTGCTAAATGGCCACCTCCTGTTCCTATGTGTAAAGTCTGGGAAACACTCGATCAATTCCTGCCACACTCACAGCCTTCCTAAATATAGCACCGTCTTTCTATTCTCATAAAACCACGTCCTGAAGTAGAGGCCAGCTGTGCAGGTTAAAGCTCTGGTTATGTTCCGAACATTGCTGTAGTGTTTCCGTAATGTAGTGGTTATTAGATTCACCTCACACGCGAAATGTCCCTGGTTCAAAACTGCGCGGAAACATTTTGAAAACATGTTCAATTAAATATTTGAAGAAATGGATTTATTCATATTAGTGGTTCAATATTAACAAAAAACAATGTCCCACAACCTTGTTAAATTTTCTGATATCTCTGTTCAGTTCTGTATACACTCAAACTGAATGCTCATAAATATACTGGAGTGGGAACTCTCTGGATAACAGCAGAGCTGCCAATGTTTGTGGAATATGTTCGCGCAGCCAAATCGCACAATGACCACCTGGAATCGTGCAGCACCGAATCCACGGGGAAAAACAGTTAAATGTTTCGTCTCTGGGTGGGCTCGAACCACCAACCTTTCAGTTAACAGCCGAACGCGCTAACCCATTGCGCCACAGAGACTGACGCAATTGTACACTGCAAGACATCCCAAACCAGGGTGTCAGTCAGTTAAAGCTTCAGATTGCTCTGACCGGGATGGAACTTGTCCATTCTCAGTTGTACTTTTCCCAACTAAAGGGTGGGACATTCATTGTGGATGTGTGGAAGCAGTTTGGTCCTGCACACTGCAGACACTTCCATTTCACCACCAACCAGCTCTCCCACAACCGGTGTGATCTACCTTCCAGCCTTCCGGTGCCTTGTCTGTGACGAAGTATTCTGATTGTGCCGAAGCAGGTATTGGGTATTAATTCCTTTTCAGCTCCTGACTGCGGACAGTTCAATTCACCGTTTCTTTGCTTGGAGAAATTTCAAAGATTGAAAGCGACGCACATCAACTCCAAACCTCGTCACCTTCTCGCTAACTCGACAAAACTTTGCATTTTCTTTCCATGCCAAGCATTTTACATTCATACATTGCAATGCCAACGCACTTTTTACCTGGCAAGACTGAAGTACAAGCTGTGATGAACAGTGTGAAACAGAAACAGCTACTTGTAAAACCATAGCCTCGATGGCATCTGTGTGAATTGCTCTGCATCGATAATTAGCAGAGAGCAAAGAGTGGAAACTGATGGTGTGGATGAGAAAAAGCCGAGCCAAAGTGTACTGTTGGAGATGATTTTGTTGTTTTTGAGAATTGTTTCAAATATTTTACCATGGTTGGTTCCATAGTGTAATGGTGAGCACTCTGGGATGTGATTTCAAATCTCGGTGGAACCTGATTCCTTGTTGTCCCAGCTGCTGAAATTTGGGACAAACAAGTGAAAGACATCTGGTGCTGGTGGGCAGTTTTGTTGCCTTTGTCATTGATGCTTGATCTACAAGTCTCGTTATCAAATCGTGTGCTGAACCGTCAGTTACCTGTCACAAAATGTTGTAAACGGCTGTCTTGCTCTTTTTGCTTCGTTGCTTTTAACCTCGAATTACCCGCACACACTCCGTTGTAGTAAAGGCAGGATCGGGTCTTTTATTTAAACATTCATACCAAACAAACCAAGTATAAAAGTTACTGAGAACACTTCACAAAGGCAGCTTGCTTCGATTTCCGTGGCTGCTTGAGACACACACCTTCCGAATGTCCAGTGTCTCTGGTGTCTGCGTGTGTGAGTCTTATCTTTATACTCTTATTTCTTTACATTTAGACAATCACAGCAAACGGCTTTGTGAATTGTTTAACATACAGACTTAATATTGCTTGTTTAACCGACAGATGTCATTAAATAGTAACAAAGGTACAATCAAATATTTAACATACAGTCAATGACCAGTTACTCATTTCAATGGCTGAAGGCACCACATTGTCTAACAGTCTCTTTCCATCCAAACTTCAATTTCCTGTTTTTTAATTCAAACTTCAGACTGCGTGCTGAAGCAAAGAGTTCAGCAATGCGGGACTGTGCTCCCACATTCCCCCACTTCTTCTCCTCGCCACTCTGCAGGTCTTATCTGGGTAACATACATTTGCATGGTGGCTCGAACTCGTTCAACAGCATTGTCCAGTTGTCGTCCTTGTTTTCCAACACGACATCCACAATAAATCAAAATGACCAGCACGTAGGCTGAACCAGCACCAGCATAAGGACAGGTTGTATCATTGTGTTCATCATGCCTGTTGCCGTCGGGCTCCATCCCAACAATGACTCCCACCAGCTTACATGTTCAATCTGGTCCAAAGTTGTGTGAACCTTCTAGATTTCCGCAGTGTGATGGTTAATGTCCACAACGATTTCTTGATTCAAACTCTGTAGCTGTTGAAATGTTGTATTCCATTTCCGTATTTCCTTCTTCCAAATAGCAGTACGCTTCGGGTCAAAGTAGGGTTCTTGTCGATTCAGATTCTCAGGATGCCATTTTAAAGTCCGTTGGTCTGTGATCACCATATCCATTTTTCCTTAAAAGTCAATTTTCAATTTTTGATGTTTCCAACTGAATTCCATGCTGTTAACATTCAGAAATGTAAACTCACAATCGGTGCCTTCGACTAAGTCTGTTACCCTCTGCACAGGTTTTAACAATTTCCTCTGCTTTGTGGGAGAAGTGTAACAACATCGAGTAAAGGATGACGGAAATGCTGAATAGTCAGTCGAGAGACCCAGTCCTTCTCTCAGTTCACCCTTCGGAACTGCTTTCATTTACTCTCTCGACATTTGCAACAATCCAACTTCTATTTCACATCCTTTAAGATCATGTTTGTAACTCCCACATTTGAGCTTTTCACTGAACATCTCATCAGTTCTGAGACAACCCATTCCTGCAGACACTTTAAATGTTTCTGAACAAGCTTCTCCCACTGCTTTCATCTCTGACTGTTCAGTAACTGTTCCTCGTGTATCTGGGGTGTTGGGGAACTGTCTCTGAAGAGGGGAATCCCCTTCGATCAGGAGCACATTCATATGTCCGGCTGACCCGGTGTCCATTTCCCGCTGCCCTTCCACACAAGCCTCGATAAGGGTATGGCCACCCCTATCCTGAAGTAAGGGTCCTAAAGGAACGACATGTGTGGTTGAGGCGCGGCATCCCTATAGGGATCCTCCCTCACCTGCGGAATCTACCCACGACCTGAGCAACTTAACCGAGGTTTCATTCCTGTCTGTGTTTCCAGCTTCTCTTTCCTGATTCTTCAACTTTTCTTTTAACTTTTCTAATTCTTTAGCCAGTCTATCCCTGTCCTCTATCAACTAACGGCCACCACCTGGTCCTGCTCCTTTTATGTGACTCCTCGCGGGATTCATCCACTCAGGCCCTTCTGCCTTCCATCGCTGTAACCCCTGTCTCACTTCCATGACTGAAATTCCTGCAGCTCCCTGATACAAGCTTTCTACCCTTCACAACCATTTATCAAAACGTTCGTCCCCACCCCAGGCATCTACTTCCAGAACTACTGACGGGGGTAGGAGAGTCAAAATGATCTCTCTATGTGTACCATCCCCGTAATGACTGATATCAATCCAATTACTTCCCAAACTTTTACACAACTGGAATATACGTTCCCCAGCTTCCCCGGGTCCTTCCCCTGTTAATAATGCAAGCCGCTTTATTAACTGTGGGCCTGAGTGAGTAACAAAGATTGCAGCTATTATTCTACCAAGCATGAGACCTGGAAGTTGTTTCAAAACCTACTACCTTTCCCCGGTGATTCCCTAAAGATCACAGAACCATGTGAACCCTCGGTTTCTCTGATATGTTCCCTGACTGCCACCATCCCAGAATATTACACCACTACTGGGCAAACTTATTAAGATCCTGAAGGGGTGCAGGTCCCACTTCACTAAGGATAGCTCTCATGTCCTATAACTTTACCCCTCCTCGCTCATACCAGGTATCCCCAAAACCACTTAAGGTCGTGTTCCCTTCACGAGCTCCACAGGGAGTAGAGGAATCATGATCCTGCTCTTGCCTTGTCCACTCGAGCGTGCTTCCCCCACTCTTCACATTACCGGAAGGTCGTGTGTAATATTGTGGGGTGTTAAGCGTCTGAGGAACCGAAGAGGCATCGAACTGCTCCGCCTCCGTACCTAACGTTGCCACGCGAACCACACGAGTTCGAGGCTCCGAAGTCAGAGAAGACAAAGGAGCTGTGGATGGGAACGGTGGGCATTCTCCCTGTCCCTTAAATCCCTTTTCATCTCACAGACCCGAGGAATCCTCCGAATACCACCCAGCTTTATCAATTGCTGTCTCCGTGGGCAACCGAATACCACCATCTGCTGCAGCTTAGATATTCCTTTCTCTAGATCTTGATTACGCTTCTGTTCATCAGCAAGATGCTGATTCAGCGTCAGAACAGTCCTGGCTGCCCCGAGTGCCTGAAATCACCAATTCTCTACTTCTTTACTCACTGCTGTTAGCTGCTCTCTGAGTTCTGAGACTTCCCTATCTCGAGCCTCAGCCTCTTCTCCTAACGTTTAAATCCCCAGCATGAGACACTGCAACACTCACGCTTTTCTCTTTTTATCACTTTTTAACCCAAACACTTTAATCTTTTTTAACTGGACACTCTCCACTAAGGACTGCCGTGTCTCTCTCCATCCTCCTGTCATTGTTTCCTGTCTTATCGCATAAGTTCCCCCTTTCAACTCAATCCACTCATTAAGAAATGGAATATCCCCTGATCCTCCCATTACTAACTGAAGATCCCTTTAATCACGACAACTAAGAGAATGCTCACCCCTCGAACTGATGTGTGGGAAACACTTCTTCCAACAACTCAGCCAACTTTCTGCTTCATGTTGGGGGCTTCGAATGAGCTAACGAACTTTCGAAAATCAGGTCAGGGTCACCAAAATGTTGTAAACGGCTGTCTTGCTCTTTTCACTTCGTTGCTTTTAACGTCGAATTACCCGCGCACACTCCGTTGTAGGAAAGGCAGGATCGGGTCTTTTAGTTAAACATTCATACTCAGCAAACCATGTATGAAAGTTACTGAGAGCACTTCACAAAGGCAGCTTGCTTCGATTTCCGTGGCTGCTTGAGACACACACCTTCCAAATGTCTAGTGTCTCTGATGTTTGCGTCTCTACAGCCCATAAAAGGCATTTTTATACTGAAAAAGCCTTTGAACTCTTATGCTTTGCATTTAGACAATCCTGACTAACTGCTTTATGAATCGTTTAACAGACAGACTTAATATTGCTTGTTTAACCTGCAGATCTCATTATATAGTAACAAGTTTAAACTCAAATACAAAACATACAGACATCGTCAAATCGTTTTGTCCTGAATTTCCATTATTCCCACCGTAACAAGGTACTCAAATATATAACATCCAGACAATGACCAGTTCCTCATCTCACTGGCTGAAGGCACCACATTTTCTAACAGTCTCTTTTCCATCCAAATTTCAATCTTCCTGTTTTTTAATCCAAACTTCAGACTGCATGCTGAAGCAAAGAGTTCAGCAATGCGGGACTGCGCTCCCACAGAGCACAGGATTTGACAACGAGACTTGTCGATCAAGCATCAATGACAAAGGCAATAAAATTGCCCACCAGCACCAGGTGTCTTTTACTTGTTTGTCCCAAATTTTCAGCAGCTGGGACAACAAGAATTGAGGTTCCACTGAGATTTGAACTCAGATTGCTGGATTCAAAGTCCAAAGTGCTCACCATTACAACATGGAACCAACCACACCAAAATCTTTGAAAAAATTCTCAAAAACAACAAAATCATCGCCACCATTACACTTTGGCTCGGCCTTTTCTCATGACTCGCATCAGTTTCCCCACTTTACGCTCTGCTAATTATCGGCGCAGAGCAATTCACACAGATGCCGTCGAGGCTATGGTTTCTCAAGTAGCTTTTTCTGTTTCACACTGTTCATCACAGCTTGTACTTCAGTCTTGCCAGGTAAAAAATGCATTGGCATTGCAATGCATTGATGTAAAATGCTTGGCATGAAAAGAAAACGTTTTGTCGAGTGCGAAGGTTCACCAGACTGATTCCCGGGATGGCAGGACCGACATATGAGGAGAGACTGGATCGACTGTGCCTTTATTCACTGGCGTTTAGAAAGATGAGATGGGATCTCATAGAAACATATAAAATTCTGATGTGACTGGACAGGTTAGATGCAGGAAGAATGTTCCCAATGTTGGGGAATTCCAGAACCATGGAACACAGTTTAAGCCATTTAGGACCAAGATGAGGAGAACCTTCTTCACTCAGAGAGTTGTTAACCTGTGCAATTCACTACTGCAGAGAGTTTTTGATGACAGTTCGTTGGTTATATTCAAGAGGGAGTTAGATGTGGCCCTTACGGCTAAAGGGATCAAGGGGTATGGAGAGAAAGCAGGAAATGGGTACTGAGGTGAATGATCAGCCATGATCTTATTGAGTGATGGTGCAGGCTCGAAGGGTCGAATGGCCTACCCCTGGAAGTATTTTCTGTGTTTCTTTGTTTCTCTGCAGTGCCTGCATTTCAAACAGCATTGCTTTTATTGATCCTGCGGAATGCATATTGGACAGATAATCTCAGCACACATTGTGCAGACAAAGGCAGCATTAGACAACAAAGTGATTTGTCCTCCGCTGATTTGTAGCAGATAACTGACGGTTGAACACATGATTTGACAACTCGACTTGTAGATCAAGCATCAATGACAAAGGCAACAAAACTGCCCACCAGCACCAGGTGTCTTTCACTTGTTTGTCCCAAATTTTCAGCAGCAGGGACAGCAGGAATTGAGGTTCCACCACAATTTGAACTCAGATCACTGGTTTACTGAATCCAGAATGCTGACCATTACACCATGGAACCAATCATGCCAAAGTTTTTGAAACATCGAAACATAGAAACATAGAAAATAGGTGCAGGAGTCGGATGGCAAAAATTCGTGGGACAACCTCCCCTGTGTTTGGACTCATTGGAAAGGAAATTTAATTTGGAACTATCAACCAGAAAGATTTGGATCCTAACTGGAAGAAACTACGAGTTTTAATCGAATTTGGGATTTTACAAGGCAGATTGGGTCCGTGTGGAAAGGGCTGAGAACTAAAGGATCGTTCTAAGAAACCAGTTTGGGTATTGAAGCTGTGTGGGATATTGAAGCTGAACAAATAGTCAGGGTAATTGTGTAAACTCGAAAACCCATCTCCCCGGGAGACATTAACATAGCAACAATCAACCCAGAGATAGCCAGCCATCACTCAGAGCAGGAAACCCATCCAGCGTATGCATAATGACAATTGCCCATCCAGCCCGCATTAAAAATCCAGGCCGAGGCTGACATTGCAAATACCAAAAATCTAATTGTCCCGATCAAGAAACAAATTCAAAAGATCGACACATCCGAGACAGGTTACCATTAATGGGCCCAGCAAAATATAACAAAGAGATATCAAGCCCGCCAAAATTAAAATCAAAGGATCGGGGCTCATTTGGCGCGCAGATTAGAACGGCTGCCAAAGTATAACTGGGGCCCTGTTTTTTTAACGAAAGAAGGAGAAGGGGAACGGGGGAAAAAGAAGAGAGACCACTGCAGCAGTTTGTAATAAGCCTTCCAGGGAGCTTGCTACACCGCCTCCTATGCAGGTCTTCTGAGCTCCAACATCTTCAGCCTCGACGACACTCCTGAACCACACTGCCCTGTTACCGAAGGAGTAGAAAGAACATTATCACAGCAGAGAAAGCAGTTCCCAATAACTTCCGACATCATCATCGCGGCAGCAACTGACCACAGCCAACGTGGTAACATCGAAAACACCGCGACCGACAAATTCTACGATAAACAGTCCTCAAGAAGAAACCAAAGATTCGAAAGTTTCCCCTCTACAATCTGTTCCTCAATACCAACAGGTGAACCATTACCCAAAAGAACTTTAAAACCAATTGCTGACAGAAGAAAGTGGGTACTCCCCCATAAGTCCAATACGCGCCCTACCGCATCAGCGGACACGACCCAACTGAAGACTACGCAGCAAGAAGTCTTTCGCAACATTCAGGGTATGGCAAGCAGAACTTACAGAGTCCAGTGAAGCCCAAAATTGCGAACCACCACCAACTGACAATAAGAGGATTGGTGAGCATAATCCCTGTTTGCCCGAGAGTTTGACCTAGTCAGAGTTAGGCATTGGGATGTGGGAGGTGTATTATTTTTCTGTAACCCCATGAATGTTTGGTAAAGTGTTTTTTTATTCTAGCAATTACAAGCTTGACATTGTACATTCTTACCCTTGTTAAAATTGAGGTTCTTTGCACCAAAACTAGTTGTCTCTTGTTCTTTGTCACATCGCCAAATAAATCTAAAGTCTAGAACCCAGGAAGTGCGAGCGATTCAATCCGCTCAGAAGGTCAGAGGTGAACCTGATCCCACACACCACCCCCAGAGAATGGCGACCGCGGCAGAACCTTGGTGTAAAGGATGTGATGCAGAGATTGCTGTTTTGGAGGAAAGAACCAAGATGACAGAAAGGATTTCCTCCGATGTGTATAAGAAAGTGAATGTCACTCATCAATGCTTGAAACTATCATTAAGTAAGAAATAGCGGGACATCTAGATAGGAAGAGTGCAATCAAGCAGACGCAGCATGGATTCATGAAGGGGAAATCATGTTTAACTAATTTACGGGAATTCTTTGAGGATATAATGAGCATGGTGGATAGAGGTGTACCGATGGATGTGGTGTATTTAGATTTCCAAAAGGCATTCGATAAGGTGCCACACAAAGGTTACTGCAGAAGATAAAGGTACGTGGAGTCAGAGGAAATGTATTAGCATGGATAGAGAATTGGCTGGCTAACAGAAAGGAGAGAGTCGGGATAAATGGGTCACTTTCGGGTTGGAAATCGGTGGTTAGTGATGTGCCACAGGGATCGGTGCTGGGACCACAACTGTGCACAAAATATACATAGATGACCTGGAGGAGGGGACAGAGTGTAGTGGAACAAAATTTGCAGATGACACAAAGATTACTGGGAAGAAAGCGGGTTGTGTAGAGGACACAGAGAGGCTGCAAAGAGATTTAGATAGATTAAGCGAATGGGCTAATGTTTGGCAGATGGAATACAATGTCGGAAAATGTGAGGTCATCCACCTTGGGAAAAAATAGTAAAAGGGAATATTATTTTAATGGGGAGAAATTACAACATGCTGTGGTGCAGAGGGACCTGGGGGTCCTTGTTCATGAATTCCAAAAAGTTCGTTTGCAGGTGCAGCAGGTAATCAGGAAGGTGAATGGAATGTTGGCCTTCATTGCGAGAGGGATGAAGTACAAAAGCAGGGAGGTCCTGCTGCAACTGTATAGGGTATTGGTAAGGCTGCACTTGGAGTACTGCGCGCAGTTTTGGTCACCTTACTACAGGAACGATATACTAGCTTTGGAGGGGGTACAGAGACGAATCACTAGGCTGATTCCGGAGATGAGGGGGTTACCTTATGACGATAGATTGAATAGACTGGGTCTTTTCTCATTGGAGTTCAGAAGGATGAGGGGTGATCTTACAGAAACATTTAAAATCATGAAAGGGATAGACATGATAGAGGCAGAGAGATTGTTTCCACTGGTCGGGGAGACTAGAACTAGGGGGCACAGCCAATTTAAAAGCGAGTTGAGAAGGAATTTCTTCTCCCAGGGGCTTGTGAATCTATGGAATTCTCTGCGCAAGGAAGCAGTTGAGGCAAGCTCATTGAATGTATTCAAGTCACAGATGGATAGATTTTTAACCAATAAGGGAATTAAGGGTTATGGGGAGCGGGCGGATAATTGGAGCTGAGTCCACGGCCAGATCAGCCATGATCTTGTTGAATGGCGGAGCAGGATCGAGGGGCTAGATGGCCTACTCCTGTTCCTAATTCTTATGTTCTTGTTTAATGGGTGCTTGGTCTGTTGCGCGCTGAGCATCCAGGATACGCTGCGGCCCTGGACACCCAGCAAGGACCATAAGGAATCAGTAGAAAAGGCAATTTGTTTGGCCTGCTTGCAGCGACATGTCCAACTTCTCGATAAGAACATCGAGTCACTGCAGGCAGAACGATGTGAATGTGCAGAAACATCACATGGCAGGGCTATGGCAGAAGAAAGGTGTGGGGAGAACTCCGTAAGCTAAAACATGGAAAGACACAGAGAATGGAAAGGTTCAAAAACAGCCAGAACTATTTACAGTGTCAGGTTACCGAGGCTAAGAATAATGAAAAGATACTGTGGGAGGAAAACACTCGCCTCACCCTTCAAGTAAAAGAGTTGGAGGAGAAGTTAAGAGACGTACAGCAGCTTATAAAGTAGCCAGCACTATTGAGTCAGGAGACCACAGTCCCTGCCAGCAACAAATCAAAAGTTTAACCCTTGCTCTGTCCAAGGCAAAAGGCATGGCATTCCTAATAAACCCGGGTACGGCCCGGGTAAACCTGGAAGAGAAGGAGGAAACTGTTCAACCACCACCTGTGGTGCCGGTGACTATACCGGTTCGGCAGCAGGACGGGTGAACGAGTTTTGGGGCGGACAGGGATAGTGGACCACCACCACCTGTGGCACCGAGTTTGGGCTTGGTTTGGCAGCAGGGAGGAGGGGCAGGCGAGCCAGAACAGGAAGGGCCAGAACCAAGGCCAATGTGCCCGGTCCGGCAACAAACGTTTGGCCCGCCCACCGGTGCTGGGGGTCTGGGGCCCCTGGAAAGTCAGTTTGTGGTTCCCCACACGACCCAACAGCTTAGGGCTATGATAAGTCACCTGGGAAATCTCACCCCAAAGGGGGACACCTCGGTCCACTTTATGGAAGTGGACCAGGCAGGGGATATTAACGCGTGTGATGATGCCGAGATAGCAAAGATGCACCTCCTCTCACTGGACAGCAAGCTGTACAGGTTCCTCTCTGCCGAGAGCAAAAGGGGGCAGAGGACATATGCTGCTGTCCAGGAAGATATTCGAGAAGCCATGGGCTGTAATGACGGGAGTCCCTTCTCCAGACCAATGGAAGAGTAGCGCAGGGAAGAGTTCTCCTGCCCCTGCCCAAAAGACCAAGACTGAGAAGCCAGCCCCTCCCCACCCGTTGCGAACAATGCTGGATGGCTCTGGGAGGGTAGCCACTGCCACCGGTACCGAAATCCCATCTGCCCCAGCCCAGCCAAAACAGTGACTAGAACAGACACAGCCTGTCCACCTGTGTTCCCTCGAGTACGATGCGTGGGGGAGACCGACCGTTCAGATGGAGGTGGAAAAGGTGAAAGGGACTGACCTGCTGGATACCGGTGCATCAAGCACCCTTGTTTATGTAAATAACCCCGCCGCCTCACCTCTGTCTAGCGGGGTCCCCTAGAGCTTGGTGGGTTTCACAGGCACCGAGAAGGTTGGCTCTTTCTCCGTTCCGTTCTCTATTCGTTTCGGAACACTCCACACCAAATGGACTTGTGTCCTGATGAAGTGGGAACAGGAAGGGAGAGGGATCCTGGGGGCTGACTTCATTCGAGGCCATGGGATCCTCGTGGATTTAAGAAACCACTGTCTTTCGGGGTCAGTATGTATGGGGCAGGAGAGTGATGTGATGGTTATCCCAGAAAAATGGGGAAAAGGGACGGTGTGTACCATGAAGCCAAGGAGTGTTACGATCTTGAATCACTGGTCAGTAACACTCCGATGGAGTACCAAGAGTATGTGAGGGCAAACCTTGCAGCTTTTGCCACTCACAAACATGACTGTGGGAGGATAAACGGGGTTGAGGTTAGCATAGATGGTGACCCTATGACCCGACCGTAGAAACAGTATAACTTCCCCAGGGAGGCGGAGGCAGACATGGAAACAGCCTAGGGTTCTTTAGTGAAACAGGGGTATTGAGACCAATAGCTACCCATGTGAACTCTCCGTTGTGGCCGGTTAAGAAACAGGACAACTCCTGGAGAGCCACGGTGTACTATCGAGTACTCAACCGTAACATCCCCGGCTGTGCACCCACGGTTGCTGCCGTTGGATGACCTCATTGGAAGTATCCCAGCCTCCGCGACCACCTTCACGGTGCTGGATATTTCCAACGGGTTCTGTTCCATACCTTTAAGAAGAGAAGATCAGTACAAGTTTGCTTTTACCTTTAAAGGACAGCAATATACTTGGAACTGTCTCCCTCAGGGCTTCCACAACAGCCCCAGTATTTTCCATCAATGTATGGCCAACTGTTTAAAGAGCTTCAGCAGACCCCAGCAGCTGGTATAGTATGTGGACGACCTGCTCCTGTTCACCAATGAGGGGGAGGAGCATGGTCCACTGCTGGCTGAACTGCTGGAGCTGTTGAAAGAAGAAGGGTTTAAAGTGAATCCTGCAAAAGCACAGATCGGCCTGAAGAAAGTAAAATTCCTGGTACTGGCTGTGCGCGCTGGGGAAAGGGCCATTGACAAAGCTAGAAGGGAAGCAGTGCAGAATGTACCAGCCCCCAACACAGTGACAGGAGTAAGATCTTTCCTCGGGCTAACCGGGTACAGCAGAGATTTCATTGAGGATTGTGCAGCCACAGCAGCCCCTCTGCTCCGACTCCGATACAAGGGAGTGGAGTGGGAATGGGACGAAGGTTGCGAGGCAGCATTTATCCAACTCAATAAAGACCTGCAGACCGTGCCAGCTCTCGGGGCTTTGATGGGGGTAAAGAGTTTTCCTAGAGGTAGCAGCCAGTGGGGAGAGCCTGAGTGCAATAATGCTCCAAGAGCGGCACGGCCGGCTGAGGTCAGTGGTCTACTCCTCCAGGATACTCACGGATGTGTAGAAGGGATACTCCAACTTTGAGGGGCACCTCCTAGCCACTCAGTGGGCTGTGAAAAGATCACTGATCTTCACAGGGGATCCCCTATCACACTCCTAACCCACCATACGCCCATCAACATGCTCCTGGACGGGAGGATCAAGGACGGGACAGAGAGCATTGCCCGCATTGCTCGCTGGACCCTACTCCTCTCCCAGATGGACTTAAAGGGTAAGAGTCTCTGCGAGCCAAGACTCGCAGCCAACATGATATATCGAGGGACCGCCCACCGGTGTTCCATAGAATGGGTATGGGAAATTAGCATAGGTTTTCGGGCTGGGTTACATCCCACAAGCCGAGAGATCTTTGTGGACGGTTCAAGAACGGATTTGCAGGTGAACGACTCACAGGCTGTGGAGTTTATGACGCAGAGGCAGGCATTGCCCTGGCGATTAAACTCCCCAGTACTATGAGTGCCCAGCACGCTGAACTGTCTGCGGTGGTGTATGTAGTCACACACCCCGACGAATTCCCCACCCGACACACGATTTTCTCGGACAGTATGTTCACATGCAATTCGTGTCTGGAGTACTTGGTTATCTGGTCCCGTCGCGGATACACATCTGCAGAAGGGAGACCCCTGGCAATTAAGCCCCGACTGGATAAGATCATGACAGCCGAGGGGAAGGAAGGGAAGATCTATATACATAAAGTGAAGGCACATTCCACCACTGAACCCTGGAGCAAGGGAAACCAGCAGGCTGACATGTTGGCCAAGCAAGGTGCGCGCACGGGCAAGCTCTCGGATCCGTACAACCCAGGCCCCATCGCAGCAGTCAGGGGCAGTATTGGGATGACAGGGAGGGCAGGGGTAGCATTGTCCCCGGACCTAAAAACAGTTCAGATCAAAGACCCCGTCCCTAAAACTGTCCTGAACACGCTAGAAAAATGGGAAAGTGTAGACAGCCTGTACAGAAGAAATGCGTTTCAGTGGAGAGCAATGGGTAGTTCCCCAACAACAGCGGAGAGAATTCCTCCAGATGGCCCACGAGGGTCCAGGAGCAGGACACCACTTGGCAATGGGTGGTACAGGCAGGGTGGTGGCCAGGACTCAGGGAAGACGTCCGCGAGTTCTGTGCCAGCTGTCTGGTGTGCGCTGCCAACAACCCTGACGCC
Source organism: Pristiophorus japonicus (assembly GCF_044704955.1). Classification (NCBI taxonomy): domain Eukaryota; kingdom Metazoa; phylum Chordata; class Chondrichthyes; family Pristiophoridae; genus Pristiophorus; species Pristiophorus japonicus. The sequence continues at coordinate 168,595 of NW_027254671.1, read as the reverse complement.
CAGAAAAGGAAGATGTCTATGGGACATATCAGGAGGGCAGAGGGATCCTGGCACCAAATCCAGGTCGATTACATTGGGCCCCGACCCACCGCCCAGGGAGGTTACCAGTACTGTCTAGTGTTGGTGGATGTATTCACCAAATGGGTGGAAGCCTTCCCATGCCGAACAGCCACTGCCCTGGGAACAGCCAGGATCCTGGTGAGGGAGCTGTACTCCCGATGGGGACTACCTCAGTACGTGGATTCCGACCAGGGGAGCCACTTCACCAGGCAGGTAATGCAGGAGACCATTAAGGTGCTCAGCATCAAAGGGAAATGGCATGTCGCCCACAACCCGCAGTCATCCGGGTTTAATCCACAACATCAAAGAAAGGCTGCGAAAAGAGACAGGGGACTCACCCAAGAGGTGGGTAGAGGTCCGACCACTGGTCCTCATAGGGATCCGGGCCAGCCAGTCAAAGATCAATGGGTACTCCCCGTATGAGCTCATGACCGGCAGAGCCAGGCGAACCCCCAACCATGTGTTAGCCCCGGTACTCACGGAAGGTCAGCTTAGGGAAGCGAGCCGGGACAGCTTTGTCAGGAACCTGTTTGAACACATTAAACAGATTCACTGGCAGGCTGCTGACAATATGGGAAAACAACATCGGAGCAACTGACTGCTGCTAGAACCCCGGAAACACAACGAATGGGAGATAGGGGACCAGGTTATGGTATGGAACTACGCTCGAGTAGGGGTTTATGAGGCACTGTACATGGGGCCGTACCACATTGTCGACAAGGCAAGCCCCATGGTCTGTGCCGTGAAAATGCCTCGCCGTACAAAGTGGTTCCACATAAACCAGTGCAAACTTTTCAGCCCCGGGACAGCAGATAAACGTAAGGGACAGCCAGGAACAGGGAACCGTGCTAAAGGCAGGGACCCTCAGCCAGCAGCCCCCGACTGTGGAAATCCCACAGGGGACGTGGCAGACCCACAGACTGTACCCAGAGGGGCGATGGACTGAGTTACTGGAGGAGCTATCCCCCCAATCATTTGGGACTTGGACGCACCCCCAGGGGTCAAAACCCTGAGAAGTACTCTCCGCACGCCACGGCCTAAGGCACCGTGGTCACCAGCGCCCCAATTTAAGTGTTTCAGCCCCGGGAGAGGGACCTGCCGTGAAAGGTACCTAAGATCAGGGACCAGCCTGCGAGCAGGGACACCCAGCCGGTAGCCTCGGGCGTCGAGGGAGCCCCAGAAGAGATAGTTGTGGACCAGCCACTAATTGGGGGTCCCCAGCCCACGGCCCTCAACCAGGCAGAACCCCCAGGGGACAAAATGAACCAGGCAGCCACCCCCAAAGGAGCGGTGTGCTGTATCACTGGAGGGGACATTCCCCCAATAGTGTGGGACTCAGTCCCACCTCCGGTCAGGACACTCCAGGTCCTGCGGTGCAGTCCGACCTACTACCGGCCCCGCTGGAAACACAGAGGCCAGGGAAGAAAAGAGAAGGACAGGAATTAACCTGGCCACCCGGAGATGGGTGGCAGATGTACATAAATAATACGATATGTGTTAAGGTATGTTTAGTAAGAACCTAGCGTAGTGTAGATTATGCGTGTAATGATTTCAGGGCACCACAACTGAAAAGAAACCACACGTATGGAAGGTGTGAAACGAGTAGAATAGGATAAGGATGTTTATATGAATATAGAAGTTAAGAGTTTCAGCCGACAGCCGGTGACTAAATAGTGACATATGTATTGGGGAAAGGAAAAGACCCCACATTGTCGGCAGTAAAAGAGGCACTACAAGATCGATAACAACATGAACAGGGTCCTGTTCCTGCTCGCCCTGATAAGGATGAGCAGCGACAGCTGAGGAGATGTGGAAGAATCCTCCATTTATGGTCTCAGGAGAGAGAGCACCGATCGTGACTGCAGCGGGTGGCACCCCGGGTGTGGAAGAGCTCGCCGTGTACGCCCACGAGGGAAGGTGGCCAGGGTGGATGTGGTCTCATTCCACCCACTACTCCAGCCAGGAAGGGTTTACCTTTGGGGAGGCCTCCGTTCCATGCCCCCGGATACGGGTCGTTGCTGCGTGGGTCAGTGTCACGGAGGGAAAACGTGTGTTTGACTTGTAAAGGAAAGATTCCCCTGGGTAGATGGTGCTGGCTCAGGAAGCTGAGCAAGGATGTGGGGGATCAGCACTCTGACTGGGAAATACTCGGGAATGACACGTACCGTACCATCACGGGGACACGGGGAGGAGTGAAGGTGTGTTGGAACAAGTGGTGGGAGTCTGAACAGGGAATTTACGTCTGCATGTGGTGGTCAGAGGAGATCTGTGCTGCAGACATATCAATCGCCTTTGTCAGGCAATGGCAAGATGAGGGGGAAGGGATGGGGTGGGATTCCAGCCTACACGGGTGTGTGGTCCCACACTCCTCACTCCCAATTAACACCACCAAACTTATAGCATGCATTAAGAAACCCCTGCTCACGACCCCGCCAGTGAGAACAATAACAGAAAGGTGTCCGACCACCACCAAGTGACTTGGGAACGGATTAGTATTGGTACCAACCGAAAAGGTGTTATACCAGGGGCTACATTATGCAGTAGCTTCAGTTATTTTAAACTTTACTGAGGTGCAAATACCTGACTGGTGCCCGAAGGAAACAGAGCAGCTATACCAGGCCCTACTCAGAGAAATGTTCAAGTAATTTTATGAGTTCGAATTTGAGAATGTAGACAAAACAGATATATACATCCTATACGCGAGGGACACCATGGGCACGGGAAGACCTAGAAGGGGAACCTTGAACGACATTTTAACTGCATTTCATGCAGGATCCTCTGTGATAAATAGCCTGGACGAAATAGAACTACACATGCAGAAAAATGGTCCAAAAAACCAACTGAGAAACATCATGAAAGAAGAAAACACAGGAGAAGGCTCAGAGCTAAACCAGGACGAGGCTATGATGATCCATTTAAAGGAAATCGTGGCTGAACTGGAAAACTTGCACAGACAGGGAATGCACTCGTACGGGAGGATAGGAATGCTTCTGACCAGGTTGCACAGAACGAGGTGTGTGTGCTGTATGGGGCATGGTTGTTGGACGAGGGCCGCAACAACCTGGAGGATTTAAAACAAGGTTTAGTCCCCTCCTGGATCAGTAACAAGCACCTCGCAGCCCTCCACCCGTACAGTAACTCACTTAGCCCGTGCCAGCTCGGCCTAGCTTCTGAAACTTACCCTGTCCCAGTCGATCGCGATGTTTTAATCACACCATCATGGGGATAGTACGAAGGATGTCGGTCATGGGTGGGACAGCCCTTCCCACACTGTATACAGAGTGGAGAACATTGGAGTCATTCAAGGAGGTGCACATGTTCATTTCACAGCGGTCCCACCCGATGTCATAAAGTGGAAACACGCTATGACGGGTACTGACCTCTCCGGGTGCCGGGGCCGGGGTGCACACATAATACTGTGTCCCCAGCACTTGAACACCTATTCTAAACCACAGTGCAGGTTTAAAGCTGCTGGTGCACAGTCTATCAACTGTACCATGGAGGTAATGGCGCAAAACCATGTCCCTCCACAGGGAGCATACATCGGGGGTGGGACATATTGTGTCACCACCAGTGCTTCCCACTACCAACATGGACACTTCTGGTGCCCGGTCAGTGACAGCAGATTTTGCTTTGAACCCGAGGCAGAAGTTCAAGTGTCCCAGGAACGGATTGGCCCCATTCCTGAACCCTCCTCTGTTCACCTCACTGTGAGAGAAAACATCACAAACCTGCAGGATTATGTTGTACATTTGGCGATGAAATTCCCCCACTACCCGAACAACTTACTGCTCTGCTAGCAGCTGTAGTAATCTCACAAAAACATTTCGATTCTCTAGAACAGAAAACAATTGAGATCGGGAGCAAGATTCTAGAGATCACAATTCCACCTTGGTGGGACATTTTCAGGAATATAGAAGTTCCTGCCGGATCAGAATAGCTTCCCACTTTTTGGTTGTCTGTCAACTCGCGATTATTCTTTACTTATGGTGTCTTACTTGTTGAATGAAACGCAGAGGCCGTCAGGTCAGGCACCAAAGGTGCTGTACGCTCCCTGGCCAAACTTGGGGATCGCACAGGGAGGGGTAACACCATATTACCATGTATAATTTGTTTTACTTTTACCAGCTGTAAAAACGCAGAAATCGAGTAATGTAAGAATGTGACTTAAAAATGTGTTTGACTATGTACCTTTATTTTCTGTAAAACGGAGCAACGGAGGGGTGTTGGACCCCCTCTATGCTGTAACAGAATTTGAATGACTGTATTTGCCTGTAAACTGCATTGCATTTCAAAGGGGGATGCATGTTAAATTTTTAGTTCGGTAAATACATGGAAGGTTGACTCTCGGGAGATGAGGAATTTTGCTCACCGAGCATGACACTCGAGCATGTAGAGTATCACAGGGGGGACTGTAGGATTGCAAAATTCATGGGAACACACACACCGCTCCACTCCCCCCCCCCCCCCCCCACAGTGTTTGGACTCATTGGAAAGGAAATTTAATTTGGAACTATCCACCAGAAAGTTTGAAATCCTAAAGTGCACATGGAAAAACTACGAACTTTAATCGAATTTGGGATTTTACAAAGCAGATTGAATCTGTGTGGGCAGGGCTCAGGACTAAAGGAACTACCCTTCAAAGAAACCAGTTTGAGTTTTGAAGCTGTCTGTGGTATTGAAACTAAAGCAAATTGTCTGGAGAATTGTGTAACCTCGAAAACCCTTCTCCCCAGGAGACATTAATATCGCAACAATTAACCCAGAGATAGCTAACTATCATCCTGATCTGGAAGACCATTCCAGCACATACATAATAACAATGGCCCATCCAACCTGTATTTAACCCCAAGCACAGACAGACACTGCAAATATCAAAGCTAATATTTCCATCAAGATACAGATTTAGAAGATTGACACATCTGAGACAGATTAACATTTAATGAGCCCGCCAAAATCTGACAATGAAATATCAAGCCCGCCAAAATTAAACAAAGATTGCGCGATGATTAGAACAGCTCCAAAGGTATAACTGGGCTTTAACAACGCGTATGCTACTGCATCAGAAGACACTGCTAGGGACGCTGAGCAGAAGGTATGTACACAGCAGCAGAGCATCATAGAGCATCAAGAAGGGAGAGAGACCACGGCAGCAGTTTTAACTAGCTTCTCCAACCTCGATGTCCTGCAATCGGAAAAGAGAAGAAGAACATCACCATTGCGGCAGCAACCGACTACAGCCAATGTGGTACCAACAAAAGCACCGCGATCGACCAACTTCGAAACAAAACTCCACAAGGAAGAAACCGAAGAATCGAAAGTTTCCGCTCTACAACCGAGGCCTGACTACCAACAGGTGAAAACATTACCTAAAGAGACATGGAACCTGTTTCTAATGAAAGAAAATGGGTAAGGGTACTTACCCCATAAGACCTAAACGTGCCCGACCGCATCAGCGGGCACCATCCAACTGAAGACTATGCAGTTAGAGGATTTCTCCGACGTTCAGGCTACGGCAAGCAGAACCTACAGAATCCAGAGAACCCCGAATTGTGAACCACCACCAAATACCAGTAAAGGATCGGTGAGAATAGTCCCGATTTGCCCTGGAGCTTAACCTAGTCAGTCTTAGGTATTGGGAGGTGGGAGGTGTATTATTCACTGTAACCCCTTTGAATGTGTGATGTCCTGTTCATTAATTAAGTGACTATAAGTTTGACATTGTATTTTCTTGCCTTTAATAAAATCGAGGTTCTTTTGCACCAAACCAGTTGTCTCTTGCACTTTATCACATCCCCCAAATCAATCCAGACTCTGGAACCCAGGGAGTGGGAGCGATTCGAACTGCTCAGAAGGTCAGAGGTGAACCTGACCCCACACACCACCCCCGACACTATGCAGTGCTGTTTCTGGCCACCTGCAGGTTGATTTTGAACTTTTGTGTCCTGTCACCTGAAATAAATGAGGGCAGCAGGCGTCTCTCTGCCTGACACCGGGGAAACAGTGAGACAGACTTTCCCGATCAGCACAGAGGGAGTTCACTGATCATCTCCCCTCTGTTGGGGCTGTCGTGACTGAGGTTTCTGTACTGTTGTGGTTATCACATTTGCTTTACATGTGAAAGGTCCCTGGTCTGGTACCAGACAGAAACATCATGTTTAAACTTGCTATAGAAGAACAATCAGAGGCGAGTTTAGTCTCCTGCCAAATGCTGCCTGACCTGCTGAAATTTCCAGCATTTTCTGTTTTTATTTGAGATGTATTCTCCTGGCAAAATAGCTCCCTTTTTCCTTAATTGCTCTCTATTTCACGTCAATAAACAGATAACTATCAGTGAGAGAAAATGGATACACCGGGGACCTTTCGCGTGTGAGGCCAACCTGATATCCGTTACACTGCAGCCCACTGAATATAAAGGATGAGCTCACAAATATCAGGGGCAGTGCAGTCTGGTCAACGTCAACCCCTCCTTTCTTATTCAGCAGAGGCATGAACGGGAGTCAGACTCCACAAAGTTAAAATAAAGACACAAATACAAGTAACACTTCCAAATCTTTTCACTATAAAATTCTTTCACTTTATTTGAAATCCGAGCACGGGCCAGCCAACACTGCGATATGTGTGTGCACTCGGTCCGTGCAGCAGAGCTGGTCTCCAGTCGTCTTGGTTAACTCTTGCTACTGGACCAAGACCTCGCTCTGTCAAACCCGTGTGATAGCTGGGGTGCAACGGCCACCACACGTTAAAAAAAATCCACGCACAGGCATCTTCCATCCTTCGGGATGTCGTTCGGGTCCGACATTGAAACACCTGTGAACTCATCCTTTTTCGGCGTGGAAGCAAGTCATCCTCGCTTCGAGGGACCGCCTATGATGATGATGATGATGGATACATTAACGTCCCAACAGCTCATTGACTGCAGGAGTGGGACCGTGCGGCGCTTCAGAAGATATGTCGAAAAGGCCAAGTCACTGATTCCGTCTCATCTGCTCCTGCTGTCAGGAATAATAACACAAACTAAAAATGATTAAGAATGGTTACTCCTTATCTCCACATCAAATGTGTAGTTGGCTTGTTGGTCTAGACGTATGATTCTCGCTTTGGGGTTGTTATTTGAAATTTGCGAGAGGTCCCGGGTTCAAATCTCGGACGAGCCCTCATTTTGCCACGAATTTTGAATTTGCATCGAACTTTTGCAAAGAAGGACTTGCATTTCTGCAGCGTCTGTCAGGAACTCATGATGCCCCAAAGCGCTTTACAGTCGTTGAGTTGCCTTTGAAATGTTGTCACATGAGGAAAGGTGTGCCCAAGTCACCTCACACGCACCTCAACTCTTTGTGAAGGAGTTCATAGAATCATAGAAGTTTACAGCACGGAAGGAGGCCATTTTGGCCCATCGTGTCCGCACCGGCCAACAAGAGGCTATCCAGCCTAATCCCACTTTCCAGCTCGAGGTCCATGACCCTGCAGGTTACAGCACTTCAGGTCACATCCAAGCACTTTTTAAATGTGGTGAGGGTTTCTGCCTCTGCCACCCTTTCAGGCAGTGAGTTCCAGACCCCCCAACCCTCTGCGTGAAGAAACTTCCCCTCTAAACTTTCTACCAATTACTTTAAATTTATGCCTCCTTGTTGATGACCCCTCTGCTAAGGGTAATAGGCCCTTTCTATCCACTATATCTAGGCCCCTCATAATTTTATACACCTCAATGAGGTCCCCCCTCAGGCTCTGTACCATGGAAAACAAATCCAGCCGATCCAATCTGTCCTCATGGCTAAGATTCTCCACTCCAGGCAACAGACTCGTAAATCTCCTCTGTATCCTCTTCAGTGCAATCATGTCCTTCCTGTAATATGGCGACCAGAACATCACGCAGTACTCCAGCTGTGACCTAACCTGCCCCACCGACCACATCTCTTGTATTCTATTCCTCGGATAATAAAGGCAACCATTCCGTATTCCTTCTTAACCACCTTATCTACCTGGCCTGCTACTTTCAGGGATCTGTGGACATGCACTGCCTGGATTCTGGGGAGGACCCAGCAGGTTGGAAAACTGCAAATGTAATGCCCCAATTTAAAAAAGGAGGAAGACAAAAAGCAGGAAACTATAGACCAGTTAGCCTAACGTCTGTGGTTGGGAAAATATTGGAGTCCATTATTAAAAAAGTAGTAGCAGGTCATAGAAACATAGAAACGTAGAAAATAGGTGCAGGAGAAGGCCATTCGGCAAATCGAGCCTGCACCACCATTCAATAAGATCATGGCTGATCATTCACCTCAGTACCCCTTTCCTGCTTTCTCTCCATACCTCTTGATCCCTTTAGCCATAAGAGCCACATCTAACTCCCTCTTGAATATATCTAACTAACTGGCATCAACAACTCTCTGTGGCAGAGAATTACACAGCTTAACAACTCTCTGAGTGAAGAAGTTTCTCCACATCTCGGTGCTAAATGGCTTCCCCCTTATCCCTTAAACTCTGACCCCTGGTTCTGGACTTCCCCAACATCGGGAACATTCTTCCTACCTCTAACCTGTCCAGTCCCGTCAGAATTTTATATGTTTCTATGAGATCCCCTCTCATTCTTCTGAACTCCAGTGAATGCAGGCCCAGTCGATCCAGTCTCTCCTCATATGCCAGTCCTGCCATCCCCCATGAATAAGTCTGGTGAACCTTCGCCGCACTCTCTCAATAGCAAGAACATCCTTCCTCAGATTAGGAGACCAAAACTGAACACAATATTCCAGGTGACGCCTCAGCAAGGCCCTGTAAATCTGCAGTAAGATCTCCCTGCTCCAATACTCAAATTCCCCAGCTATGAAGGCCAACATGCCATGTGTCTTCTTCACCGCCTGCTGCACCTGCATGCCAACTTTCAATGATTGATGTACCATGACACCCAGGTCACGTTGCACCTCCCCTTTTCCTAATCTGTCACCATTCAGATAATATTCTGCCTTCACGTTTTTGTCACCAAAGTGGATAACCTCACATTTATCTGCACTATACTGCATCTGCCATGTATTTGCCCACTCACCTAACCTGTTCAAGTCACCCTACAGCCTATGAGCATCCTCCTGACAGCTCACACCGCCACCCAGCTTAGAGTCACATGCAAACTTAGAGATATTACAATCAATTCCGTTGATTCCATCTAAATCGTTGATGTATATTGTAAATAGCTGGGGTCCCAACACTGAGTCCAGTGGCATCCCACAAGTCACTGCCTGCCATACTGAGATGGACCCATTTATCCCTGCTCCCTGCTACCTGTCTGCCAACCAGTTCTCTACCCACGTCATTACATTACCCCCAATATCATATGCTTTAATTTTGCACACTAATCTCTTTTGTGCGACCGTGTCAAAAGCCTTTTGAATGTTCAAACACATTACATCCACTGGTTTTCCCTTGTCCACTCTACTAGTTGCATCCTAAAAAAATTCTCGAAGATTTTTCAAGCATGATTTCCCTTTCATAAATCCATGCTGCCTTGGACTGATCTTGTCACTGCTTTCCAATTGCGCTGCTATTTCATCTTTAATAATTGATTCTAGCATTTTCCCCACTACTGATGTCAGGCTAACCGGTCTATAATTATGCATTTTCTCTCTCCCTCCTTTTTTAAAAAGTATTGTTACATTAGTTCCCCTCCAGTCCATCAGAAATGATCCAGAGTCGATGTAGAAAATGATCACCAATGCATCCACTATTTCTAGGGCTACTTCCTTAAATACGCTGGGATGCAGACTATCAGCCCCTGTGGATTTATTGGCCTTCAAACCCATCAATTTGCCTAACACAATTTCCTGATTGATAAAGATTTCCTTCAGTTCCTCCTTCTCGCTAGACCCTCGGTTTCCTAGTATTTCCGGAAGGTTATATGTATCTTCCTTCGTGAAAACAGAACCAAAGTATTTGTTCAATTGGTCTGCCATTTCTTTGTTCCCCATTATAAATTCATCTGATTCTGACTGGAAGTGACCTCCGTTTGTCTTCACTAATCTTTTTCTCTTCACATATCTACAGAATCTTTTGCAGTCAGTTTTTATGTTTCCTGCAAGCTTCCTCTTATACTCTATTTTTCCGCTCCGAATTAAACCCTTTGTCCTCCACGACTGAATTCTAAATTTCTCCCTCAGGTTTACTGCTTTTTCTGGCCAATTTATATGCCTCTCCTTGGAATTAACACTATCCCTAATTTCCCTTCTTAGCCACGGTTGAGCCACATTCCCAGTTTCAGTTTTTTCTCCAGACAGGGATGTACAATTGTTGAAATTTATCCATATGATCTTTAAATGTTTGCCATTGCCTATCCACCGTCAACCCTTTAAGTCTCATTTGCCAGTCTATTCTAGCCAATTCACATATCACACCTTTGAAGTTACCTTTCCTCAAGTTCAGGATTCTCGTCTCTGAATTCACTGTGCCACTCTCCATCTTAATAAAGAATTGTACCATATTGTGGTCACTCTTCCCCAAGAGGCCTCGTACAACAAGATTGTGAATTAGTCCGTTCTCATTCCACATCACCGAGTCTAGGATAGCCAGCCCTCTAGTTAGTTCCATGACATATTGGTCAAGAAAACCATCTCTAATACACTCCAGGAAATCCTCCTCCACTGTATTTCTACCAGTTTGGTTAGCCCAATCTCTATGTAGGTTAAAGTTGCCCATGAAACCTGCTGTACCTTTACGCATCCATAATTTCTTGTTTGATGCTGTCCCCAAACTCACTACTTCTGTTTGGTTGTCTGTGCACAACTCCCACGAGCGTTTTCTGCCCTTTGGTATTCCACAGCTCGATCCATACAGATTCCACACCATCCAAGCTAATGTCCTTCCTTACTATTGCGTTAATTTCCTCTTTAATCAGCAACGTTACCTGACCTCCTTTTCCTTTCTGTCTATCATTCTTGAATGTTGAATATCTCTGGATGTTGAGTTCCCAGCCTTGGTCACCCTGGAGCCATTTCTCTGTAATCCCAATTATATCATATTTGTTAATTGCTGTTGATGCAGTTAATTTGTCCAACTTATTACGAATACTCCTCGCATTCCATCACAGAGCCTTCAGGCTTGTCTTTTTAATATACTTTCTCCCTTTAGAATTTCGCTGTAATGTGGCCCTTTTTGATTTTTCCCTTGTGTTTCTCTGCCCTCCACTTTTATTTTTCTTCTTTCTATCTTTTGCTTCAGCACCCATTTTACTTCCTTCTATCTCCCTGCATAGGTTCCGATCCCCCTGCCATATTAGTTTAACCCCTCCTTAAAAGCACAAGCAAACACTCCCCTAGACATTGGTTCCGGTTCTGACCAGGTGCAGACCGTCCGATTTGTACTGGTCCCACCTCCCCCAGAACCGGTTCCCATGTCCCAGGAATATGAATCCCTCCCCCCTGCACTATTCATCAAGCCACATTGTCACCTAAGCTATCCTGCAATTCCTACTCCGACTAGCACGTGGCACTGGTAGCAATCCTGAGATTACTACCTTTGAGATCCTACTTTTTAATTTAACTCCTAGCTCACTAAACTCAGCTTGTAGGACCTCATCCCGTTTGTTTCCTATATCTTTGGTACCTATATGTACCACGACTGCTGGCTGTTCACCCACCCCCTCCAGAATGTGCTGCAGCCGCTCCGAGACATCCTTGACTTTTGCACCAGGGAGGCAACATACCATTCTGGAGTCTCGATTGCAGCCGCAGAATCATCTATCTATTCCCCTTACAATAGAATCCCCTATCACTATAGTTCTCCCATTCTTTTTCCTGCCCTCCTGTGCAGCAGAGCCACCCCTGGTGCCATGGACTTGGCTGCTGCTGCCTTCCCCTGATGATTCATCTCCTCCAACAGTACCCAAGGTGGTGTATCTGTTTTGCAGGGGGATGACCGCAGCGGTCTCCTGCACTACCTTCCTTCCACTGCTCTTCCTGATGGTCACCCATTCCCTATCTGCCTGTGTAACCTTTACCCGCGGAGTGACCAACACACTAAACGTGCTATTCACGACATCCGCAGCATCGCGGATGCTCCAGAGTGACTCCATGCGCAGCTCCAGTGCCGCAATGTGACCTGTCAGGTGCTGAAGCTGGATACACTTCCTGCACATGCAGTCATCAGGAACACTGGAAGCGCCCCTGTCTTCCCACATAGCACAGGAGGAGCATGACACGTGTCCGAGCTCTCCTGCCATGACTTAACCATTAGATTACTTAATTTGGCAACATGCCAAAGGTTTTTTGCTGCTAAGAACAAGAAGAAAGACAAAGAAACAGAAAACTACTCATCACTCAACCAGCCAATCACTTACCCTCTTGGCTGTGACGTCACCCTTTGATTACTTGTGACTTATTTCTTACTTTTGACCCTGCACCAGCTGTAGCTCGCTGCTCTCTGCTCCTCCAGCCGCTGCTCCTCCGACTGCCGCCGATCCCCGGACTCCCGCTGGGCCTTTATAGGCCGCTGCTCACACCTCCTCCGGTCACTGCTCCTCCGACTTTTGGAAAAAAATAATTCAGTCAGGCAGAGTCTGCATGGATTTATGAAAGGGAAGTCATGTTTGACAAATTTGCTGGAATTCTTTGAGGATGTAATGAACAGGGTGGATAAAGGGGAACCAGTGGATGTGGTGTATTTGGACTTCCAGAAGGCATTTTGACAAGGTGCCACATAAAAGATTACTGCACAAGATAAAAGTTCACGGGGTTGGGGTAATATATTAGCATGGATAGAGGATTGGCTAACTAACAGAAAACAAAAGTCGGGAGAAATGGTTCATTCTCTGGTTGGTAAACAGTAACTAGTGGGGTGCTGCAGGAATCAGTGCTGGGACCCCAACTATTTAGAATATATATTAATGACTTGGAAGAAGGGACCGTGTGTAACATAGCCAAAGATTGGAGGAAAAGCAATGTGTGAGGAGGATACAACAAATCTGCAAAACAACATAGCCAGGCTAAGTGAGTGGGCAAAAATTTGGCAGATGGAGTATAATTTTGGAAAGTGCAAGGTTATGCACTTTGGCAGAAAAAAATCAAAGACAAGTTATTATTTAAATGGAGAAAAATTGCACAGTGCTGCAGTAACAGCGGGACCTGCGAGTACTTGTGCATGAAACACAAAAGGATAGTATGCAGGGACAGCAATTGATCAGAAGGCCAATGGAATCTTGGCCTTTATTGCAAATGGGATGGAGTATAAAAGCAGAGAAGTCTTGTTGCAGTTATAAAGGAGATTGGTGAGGCAAGACCTGGAATACTGCGTGCAGTTTTGGTTTCCATATTTAATACTTGCTTTACTTGCTTTGGAGATGTAGAATTTACCAATATTTCGCAAAGATTCCTTGTATCTGTTCCCTTGCAGAGGAGAAGAATCCCTTTCTGGACTTTTAAAATGGAAGGACAAACTTCGGGGCACAAATAAGTTTAAAGAGGAAGACGAGGCCTGCAGGGGATAAGAGGGGATGCATTCATGGAGCCCCCACAGTGTTTTAACTCATAAGAAAGGGAATTTAATTTGGACCTAAATTACAGAAGCCTGAGATCCCCTAAACATCTCTGGGAAGCAGCATATCAATCTTAAGATTCTACAACATTTTGGCTGCGAATAAAAGAGTTACCGAATACATGACATGGGGCTAACCTCTGTGAAGCAAATTCGTGTATTAAGGATCCCAGACTGTCTGGGGGAACTATGCAACACCAATTCACCCCCTAAGAGATAATCAAATTACCAACCATTATCTAAAGGACACAACTCAATCAAATTACTGCTGAACAAGCCAGACAAATTCTGATTTAGATGAGGGGATTAAATGTAGTATCTCCAAATTTGCGGATGACACTAAGTTGGGTGGCAGTGTGAGCTGCGAGGAGGATGCTGTGAGGCTGCAGAGCGACTTGGATAGGTTAGGTGAGTGGGCAAATGCATGGCAGATGAAGTATAATGTGGATAAATGTGAGGTTATCCACTTTGGTGGTAAAAACAGAGAGACAGACTATTATCTGAATGGTGACAGATTAGGAAAAGGGGAGGTGCAAAGAGACCTGGGTGTCATGGTACATCAGTCATTGAAGGTTGGCATGCAGGTGCAGCAGGCGGTTAAGAAAGCAAATGGCATGTTGGCCTTCATAGCAAGGGGATTTGAGTACAGGGGCAGGGAGGTGTTGCTGCAGTTGTACAGGGCATTGGTGAGGCCACACCTGGAGTATTGTGTACAGTTTTGGTCTCCTAATCTGAGGAAGGACATTCTTGCTATTGAGGGAGTGCAGCGAAGGTTCACCAGACTGATTCCCGGGATGGCGGGACTGACCTATCAAGAAAGACTGGATCAACTGGGCTTGTATTCACTGGAGTTCAGAAGAATGAGAGGGGACCTCATAGAAACATATAAAATTCTGACGGGGTTAGACAGGTTAGATGCAGGAAGAATGTTCCCAATGTTGGGGAAGTCCAGAAACAGGGGTCACAGTCTAAGGATAAGGGGTAAGCCATTTAGGACCGAGATGCGGAGGAACTTATTCACCCAGAGAGTGGTGAACCTGTGGAATTCTCTACCACAGAAAGTTGTTGAGGCCAATTCACTAAATATATTCAAAGAGGAGTTAGATGAGGTCCTTACTGCTAGGGGGATCAAGGGGTATGGCGAGAAAGCAGGAATGGGGTACTGAAGTTGAATGTTCAGCCATGAACTCATTGAATGGCGGTGCAGGCTAGAAGGGCCGAATGGCCTACTCCTGCACCTATTTTCTATGTTTCCATGTTTCTATGTTTCTATGTAATGTGCAGCTCCCTTGAAACAAAGAACTGGGCCAGATTTCGTGGGAGATAAGGAAGCCTTTTTGGGATATATCTATTCCCAGTTTTACAAGGAAAAGAACACAAGCAGCCGGAAGTGGGGAGTGAAGAAATAGAGTCGTGGAGAAAACTGCAAGAAATCATCAAGGACCGACCGAGCATGCAAGCAGCACGAGGCCCACGAAACGGAAGGTTGTCTGCAACCAAATTGACAACCCGGGCCACCACAACCAGCGAAACGACCAACCGAAACCAACTCAGCAAAAACCGAAGAATCGACATTTATTTCCACTCTACAATCTACTTCTGAACGACCAACGTGTGAAAAATTACCAAAAAGGACTAACTAAAACTATTCCTAACCAAAGAAAGTGGGTACTTACTCCATACATCCAAAGCGCAACTTACCGCATCACCCCAACTGAAGACTACGCAGTCCGAAATCCTCTCCTCCGTCCGGGATGCGGCTCGCCGAGAAGGCCAAGTGCAGTAAACCCCGAAACGGCGATTCACCAGCAACTGTCAAATAGGATTGGTGAGCACAGCTCCTGAACCCCCAGAGCTATAAGTTAGTTAGTCAGTGGGATTGAGAGGGGGAGAGGCTCGGATACCTTGTGTAAATGTATCTGCATTCTCCTCTTTATCCCATTTAGAGTTTAAGCTGTATTCTTTTCCCCATAGGCTGCATGTTGACAATTTATTCAATGTGTTGTATCCCTTAGTGTCTATTGCTATTACTATTCTGTGTGTGTTATTAAAGTTGTGCCTTTTACTTCCTTTTAAACACAATAAACATACCTGCTTCCTATCTTGAAACCGATTGTTTGCCCACGTCTGTCACAGTCCCTTTATAATTCAAGATGCTAGAACCAAGGGTGTGGGAGCGATTCATTTAAGGGCAGAAGGGAAAGCTGACCCTCCGAAAACCACCCCTTAGATAATGGCGACCACCAAGGGACTCTGGGGCAAGGGACGTGATAAGAGAGAGACTGGTTTCATGAAAAGAAGCAAAAAGGAAGAGGGGATTTCCTCGTATGTGTTTAAGAGGGTAAATGTGGCGAAGGAGTGGTTACTCGATCTATTGTATGCTGAGCATCCAGAAGATGCTGCAACTTAATGGACCGAGAGCAAGGACCATAAAAAGTCAATAGGGAAGGCGATTTGGCTAATTTGCCTTCAGCGACAGATCCGGCTTCTCGATGAGGAGAATGAGAAATTAAAGGGAGTATTGAGGCAGGCAGAAGAGAGGTCCAGTGCAAGGGACACAGTCGGGGAAAGGCTGTGGACTGCGGTGGGACAGTGAAAGGAAAGTAGAGAGCTCACTAAAGAAAGGCACAAAAAACAACTGGAC
This sequence comes from Pristiophorus japonicus, assembly GCF_044704955.1. Taxonomy (NCBI): domain Eukaryota; kingdom Metazoa; phylum Chordata; class Chondrichthyes; family Pristiophoridae; genus Pristiophorus; species Pristiophorus japonicus. The sequence goes on along the minus strand of NW_027254671.1, from coordinate 152,379 downwards.
CTTTTACAGTGTCAGATTATTGAAGCCAAGAATAGCGAACTTGCATTGCGGGAATAGAATTCCTGCCTCGCCAAGCAAGTTAAAGATTATGGGGAGAGGGTGAAAGACATTCAGGTAGCCTATAAGGTAGCCAGTACCAGGGAATTTGAGGCTGGTGACCATGGCCCCCGCCAGCAGCTGATCCAAGGCTTGAACCTTGTTCTATCCCGGGCTAAAGGCATGGTGTGCCTGACAAACCCGGGTTAGCCCAGGAATACCTGGTAGAAAAGGAGAAACCCCTCAGTCACCGCCTGCAGCTCCCGGGAACAGCCCAGAGCAGCGGGGGTGTCAGCCAGAGTGCGGGGCAGACAAGGATTGCGAACTACCAACACCGGCGGCCTCGAGTTTTAAATCGGTTTGGTAGCAGGGGGAAGCAGGCAAGCCAATACAAGCACGGCTGGAACCAGGGCCAATTCACTCGGTCCGGCAGCAGACGTTTGGCCCACCTGGTGCAAATGGGGCAGCAGGACCCCTAGTTTGCAATTTCATAGCCCCCATGACACCCAAAAACTGAGGGCTATGATAGGCCACCTAAGTAAGCTCACCCAACAGGGAGATACCTCGGTACACTTCCTGGAAGTGGAACACACAGGGGATACTAACGGGTGCGATAATTCAGAGCAGGCGAAGCTGTTGTTCTTCTCGCTCGACACCAAGCAGTGCCATTCCCTCTCTGCGGACAGCAGAATGGGGCGAAACATGTAGGCTACGGTTAAGGAGGAGGTTTTAGAAGCCATGAGTATAAACGACGGGAGTCCTTTCTCCCGAGTGGAGAAGACAGTGCAGCTCTATGGGGAGACTCCACAGGCTTTCACCGACAGGTTGTGGCCGGTCTACGAAAGGGCCTGTCGTGGTGTTCTTGACCGGGCCCACCTGACCCCTAACGAGCTGGCTCACTGGCTCCGCAGCTCTGGTGGCAAACAGCTTACCTGGAATAAAGGCAAAAGCCCAGGACTGGTTCGATCCAAGAGATCCCAGAACCACCGAGGACGCAGTGTTCAGACAGTTGACCCTGGCTTACCGGAACGGGAATGTCCATGAGATTAAACCCAGCCAAGGCAAGAGAGATTGGCATCAGGAAGGTGGGAACCCTCCCCACAAAGGGGGTGAATGTTTTGGGTGTGGGAAAAGTGGGCACTGAAGGAAGGACTGGAGGAACCTTTGGAAAGAGAGGAAGGGAAAGGCCGCTCCAACCCCAGCCCGTAAGGCCGGGGCAGGAATACCCGACTCATATGAGACACTCGTAGCCACCCTACAGACACTTATAAACGGACTGGGAGCAGTAGCTACCGCAACCGGTACAGCAGCCGGTACGGTAAAACCCTCTGCTCCAACCCACCCATGTGTATGACTGGAGCCAGCGCAGCCTGTGTACCTGTGTTCCCTAGAGTACGATGCCTGGAAGATACCGTGTGTTACAATGGAGGTGAAGAAAGTGAACGGGACCTACCTGCTAGAAACTGGTGCTTCCTGCATGCTTGTATATGCAGATAACCCGGCTACCTCACATCTATCGAACGGGGTCCCGTACAGTCTAGTGGGGTTCACAGGCAATGAGCAAACTGGTTTGTTTCCCATTCGGCTCACCATTCAGTTAGGGACACTCAAAACCAAATGGAAGTGTGTCCTGATGAAATGGGAGCAGGAGGGAAAAGGTATCCTGGGGGCTGATTTTATCATTAGCCGCTCGATCCTAGTGATCTGAGGAACCACTGTCTATGGGGAGCCATCGGGACAGACAGGGAAGGTGAGGTGGCGGTGATCCCAGAAAAAGAGGCCAAGGGAACGTTGTGTACCATGAAGCCAAAGGAGGGTTACGACTTGGAATTACTGGTCAGTAACACCCCAGTGGATTACAAGGTATATGTACGGGCACACCTTGCAGCATTCGCCACCCACAAACATGACTGTGGCAGGGTAACGGGGGTGGAAGTTAGTATAGAAGGGGACCCCATGACCCTCCAACAAAAGCAATATAACTTCCCCAGGGAGAAAGAGGCAGTCCTTACAATGACGCTGGGATCACTGGCAGAGCAAGGGGTGTTAAGACCGATAGCTACCCATGTGAACTCTCCACTGTGGCCGGTTAAGAAACCGGACAACTCATGGAGGGCCACCGTGGACTATCGAGTACTAAATAAGAATATCCCAGCCTGTGCACCCACTGCAGCAGCCATAGCGGACCTCATAGGGAGTATTCCAGCATCCGCGACCACTTTCACGGTGCTGGACATTTCAAATCGGTTCTGGTCCATTCCTTTCAAACGGGAGGACCAGTACAAGTTCGCCTTTACCTTTTAGGGCCAACAATACACGTGGAACTGTCTTCCCCAGGGCTTCCACAACAGCCCAGCATTTTTCACCAATGCATGGCGAACTGTTTAAAGGGCTTTAGCAGACCCCAGCAGTTGGTGCAGTATGTGGATGACCTGCTCCTGTTTACCGATCAGGGGGAGGAGCATGGCCCACTGCTGGCTGAGCTGCTGGAGCTGCTGAAAGAAAAAGGGTTTAAAGTAAAGCCGAAGAAGGCACAGATCGGCCAGAAGGAAGTCAAATTCCTGGGGCTGACTGTGCGCGCTGGGGAAAGGGCCATAGACAAGGCTAGAAGGGAGGCAGTGCAGGAGTTACCAGCCCCTAACACAGTGACAGGGGTAAGATCCTTTCTAGGGCTCACTGGGCACTGCAGAGACTTCATTGAGGATTATGTAGCCACTGCAGCCCCTCTGCTCAGGCTCCTACACAAGGGGGTAGAGTGGGACTGGGGTGAGGGTTGCGAGGCAGCATTTAATCAGCTCAAGGAGGACTTGCAGACCGCGCCAGCCTTAGGAGCGATAGATGCAGTCAAGGAGATTTTCCTGGAGGTGGCAGCCAGCGGGGACAGTTTGAGCTCAGTGCTGCTTCAAGAGCGGCACGGCCAGTTGAGGCATGTGCTTTACTCCTGCAGGATCCTCACAGATGTGGAGAAGGTGTACTCCAACTGTGTGAGACACCTCCTAGCCACACATTGGGCAGTGAAAAGATCCTTGATCCTCACGGGCGGGTCTCCTCTAACACTCCTAACCCACCACACACCGACTCAGATGCTCCTAGATGGGAGGATTAAGGACGGGACAGTGAGCAGTGCCCGCATTTCTCGCTGACCCTGCTCCTCTCCCAGATGGACCTCAGATTCGAAGGCCCCCACGAGCCAAGTCTCGCAGCCAACCTAATCTACCCAGGGAAAGCCCACAGGTGCTCCATAGAAGGGGTATGGGAGGTGAACATTGGTCTTCGGGCTGGGTTGCACCCGACAGGCCGGGAGATCTACATGGACGGGTCCAGCACGGTATCTGCTGGCGAACGACTCACTGGTTGCGGAGTCTGTGACCCAAGGGCAGGTATTGCCCTGCCAATCAAGCTCCCCAGCACCATGAGCGCCCAGCATGCTGAACTGTCTGCCGTAATGTACGTAGTGACCCACCCGGAGGAATTCCCTACCCCGTACACGACTTGCTCGGACAGTATGTTCACCTGCAATTCGTGTACAGAGTACCTGACTATCTGGTCACGTCGCGGATGCACGTCCGCTGACGGGAGACCCCTGGCAATCAAGCCCCTGCTGGAGAAAATCATGACAGCGGTAGGGGAACAGGGAAAGGTGTACATACATAAGGTGAAGGCCCATTCAAAAACCGAACCCCGTGCAGAGGGAAACCAACAGGTTGACAAACTGGCCAAAGAAGGTGCCCGCACGGGAAAGTTCTGGGACCGCTATGACACCGGCCGCATAGCAGCGGTCAAGAATAAGAACAGGGCAGCAGAGAGTACAAGGATAGCTATGGCCCCGGACTTAAAAACAGTTCAGCCACAGGACCCGGTCCTGAAAGCTGTCCTGAACGCGCTAGCTCGAGGAGAGAGAGTCGAAGGTCCGTACGGCACAGCAGCCATTACCGTTAAGGAAGGCATGCTGTTTAAAGAGGGACAATGGGTCGTGCCACAGCAGCACCAGAGGGAATTCCTAAAACTGGCCCATGAGGGTCCAGGAGCGGGACACCCCGGGCCTGAGACCACCTGGCAACGGGTGGAACAGGCAGGATGGTGGCCGGGACTCAGGGAGGACGTCCGTGGGTTCTGTGCGAACTGCCTGGTGTGTGCTGCGAAGAACCCTGACCCCCAGAAAAGGAAGGTGTCCCTAGGACACGTCAGGAGGGTAGAGGGACCATGGCAGTTCATCCAAATTGACTGCATCGGACCCCTACCCACCGCCCAGGGAGGCTACAAATACTGCCTAGTCCTGGTGTACGTGTTCTCAAAATGGGTTGAAGCCTTCCGCTGCTAAACAGCCACCGCACTAGGGACAGCTAAGAATCTAGTGAAGGAAGTGTTCTCCCGGTGGGGACTCCCACAGTATGTGGAGTCGGACCAGGGGAGCCATTTCACCGGGCAGGTAATGCAGGCAACCCTTAAGGTGCTCGGCATTGAGGGGAAATGGCACGTTGCCCACAATCCACAGTCATCGGGTAATGTGGAGCTTTTAAACTACACCATTAAAGAAAGGCTGCGGAAGGAGTTGGGAGACTCACTCCAAAAGTGGGTGGATATCTTACCATTGGTCCGAATGGGGATCCGAGCCAGCCAGTCAAAGAGCACGGGGTATTCCCCATACGAGCTCATGACTGGCCGGATCATGCGGACCCCCACCCATGTCCTCGCCCCGGTGCTCACAGAAGGTCAGCTCAGAGAAGTGAACCGGGACCGGTTTGTCAGGAACCTGTTTGAACATCTCAAACAGATTCACTGGCAGGCTGCTAGTAACATGGGCAGACAGCATTAGGGGAACCGATTGCTGCTTGAACGAAGCAAACACCACGAATGGGAAATAGGGGACCAGGTCATGGTGAGGAACTATGCTCGGGTCAGGGTTTTTGAAGCATTATATATGGGGTCATACAGATTTGTCAACAAGGCAAGCCCGATGGTCGATGCCATAAAGCTGCCCCGATGTACCAAGTGGTTCCACATCAACCAGTGCAAGCTGTACAACCCAGGGTCAGCCAAGCACAGAGGGCAGCCGGGAGAGGTGAACCGTCCTCAGGACAAGCACACTTCGTTGGCCGCCCCCGACGGTGGAGGGCCCACAGGGAATGTGGCAGGCTCAGAAACCGTGCCTTTCGCGACGGTGAATTGCAGTACTGGAGGGGCTATCCCACCCATCGTTTGGGATTCGGACGCAACCCCAGTAACTCAAGCCCTGAGAAGGACCCTCCGTACACCATGGCCAAAGATACCGTGGTCACCGGCAGCTGAGCCTCAGCGATTCTGCACTTGGTGAAGAGCAGCCCGACAGGAAAGGCCGAAGGTCAGAAGTACAGAGGCCGCTCAGAGTAGGGACCCCCAGCCAGCCGTCTCCAGCGGTGAGGGTCTCACAGGAGCAGTAGCCACGAGCTGTCCCAGAGACATGGGTCTCCAGCTCACCGGCTGCGGGAAAATCCTAGCATCCAGGCGGCTATCAGGCCGCACAAGGCATGGGCCTGACAGGGACTAACCAGGCCACCCAGAGACGGGTGGCGGTTGTACAGCGCTCTAATTTTGAGTCTAAGGCAGCTGACTGCACCTTACATTTTAAGGTTAAGTTTAGAATTGAGGGAAATGTTGCAGTAATGTTTAGGTGATTGTTTTGAGTTTGTCTTGTGTGTCAGCCAGCCTGAGAGCAGTTCTCAAGGGCAGGATCCAGACATTGCCGGGTGATGGACAAACCTCAGGAGACCAATTGATGTTGTTTAATTTTAATCTATGTTTTTTTCCCTTCTGTAATGTGGTTGTACGTTGCCTATATCTATCCCCCAGTTTTACAAGGAAAAACTAACAGAACACAGACTGGAACTCCCACTGACTCGAACAAGGACACAGACTGGAACACAGACACAGACACAAGCAGCCTGCATCCTCTAAAGTGAAGAAATGGAACAGTGAAGGAAACTACCAGAATTCATCAAGAACTGACCGAGCACGAGGCCCACGAAACGGAAGGTTGTCAGCAACCAAATTGACAATCACTCGACAATCTACTTCTGAACGACCCAACGGGGGAGAAATTACCAAAAGGGACTAACTAAAACTATTCCTAACCAAAGAAAGTCGGTACTTACCCCATACATCCAAAACGCAACTTAGCGCATCAACGGACGCACCCCAACCGAAGACTACGCAGTCCGAAGTCCTCTCCTCTGTCCGGGGTACGGCTCGCCGAGAAGGCCAAGTGCAGCGAACCCCGAAACCGTGAATCACCGGCAACTGTATAAAGGGATTGGTGTGCATCGCCCCTGAACCCTCAGAGCTATTACTTAGTTAGTTGGGGTAAGTGGGAGGGGGGAGGCTGGGATAACTTGTGTAATTCTCCTCTTTACTCCATTTAGAGTTTAAGCTGTATTCTTTTCCCCACAGGCTGTAATTTGACAATTTATTCAATGTGTTGTACCCCTCAGTGTGTATTGGTCTGTGTGTTATTAAATATGTGTCTTTTACTTCTTTTTAAACACAATAAAGCCATACCTGCTTCCTACCTTGAAACCGATTGTCTGTCCAAGTCTGTCACAGTCCCTTCATAATTCCAGTGTCGAGAACCAAGGGTGTGGGAGCGATTCGGAACCACTCATATAAGGTCAGAAGGGAAAGCTGATCCCCTGAAAACCACCCCTTACACTGCCGGCGACAACTCCTTCATAACCGATCTTATTCCTCTCACTACTTCTTTACCCATGGATTCCTCGTGAGGTTGTGGTGACCTGAAATTTCTAAAATCTTAATTTAAAACTAGAACTCTTAAACATTCTTAAACTCATATCGTGCTATTATATACATCTGCCACCCGTCTCCGACTGGCCAAGTTAATCCTTGTTCTTCTCCTTCCCTTATTCAGCCTCTGCTTTGCCTGTGTGGCCGGCGGTAAGGCGGTCTGTACCGCAGGACCCAGAGTGTTCTGACTGGAGGTGTGCCTGAGTCCCACATTATCGGGGGAATGGCCCCTCCGGGGCAACAACACACTTCCCTTTTAGGTGTGGCTGCTGAGTTCAATTCATTAACTGAGGATTCTGCACAGCCGGGGGCTGTAGGCTGGGGACTCTCAGTTAGTGGCTGGTCCACCACGACCTCTCCCGCGAGTCCCTCACCGCCGAAGGCTGCCGGCTGTGGATCCCTGTCCGTGGACTGATCCCTGATCTTGGGTATTCTCCAACGGATGGCCAACCTCCCGGGGCTGACCCACTGAAACTGGGCACTGGTGACCACGGTGTCTCCGGGAAGCGAGCTGGGACAGCTTTGTCAGGAATCTGTTTGAACATCTTAAACAGATTCACTGGCAGGCTGCTAACAACATGGGGAATGAACTCAGCACTTTAGCTAAAGTGTTCAGGACAGAACTCGCCCCTGAGCATGTATGAGGAAAAAGCTCCAGAAAATATTCTCGGCCAGGAAGCTTTCGCTTGTGAGGTGAACGTGTTAAGCGCGACACTGCGGAAACATCTCCACTTTCAGCACCAGGTCAGACAGAAATGTGAAGCGAGCAGGTGGACTGCAGAATCCCACTTTTAAGGAGTTGGTCGTGGTGTCAAACAAAGAGTTGCACTAAATGATTAAAAATAAGAAACGTCAAAGTCGAAAATGCACTTCCAGAGGAGACTGCGATCTGAACACAGCACTTTAAACCACTCCGCCACCCTGTGTATTCAATGCTAGATGTGGCCACCTGCAGGTTGATTTTGAACTTTTGTGTCCTGACACATGAAATAAATGAGGGCAGCAGGCGTATCTCTGCCTGACACCGGGGAAACAGTGAGACAGATCTTGGAGCAAGGGTCTGGTTATTGCCAAACAGCAAAGAAAATATTTTCTGGAAGAACAATGTTGAAAATAATTGCAACTCCAACATGATTAGAACACACAACCTTTCGATTTGGAGTCAGGCATGCAACCATTGCATCACAAGGTCCACACACTAAATCTCAGATGTTCGGCGATATGAAGGTTTCACAATACAAGTGGCTTTAAAATCCCCGCCCATTCCCACCAGGTATCAGAAGCAGCGCTCACCTGCCAGTCACCGTATGTTTTTTTCTTAAACCTTTGTATTGTTTTCACGGGAAAGCATCATTAATTAACCCCTCACCTTCTTTTGCACAATGAAAGAAATGCTATCTGATGGAGAGTCGATACTTCAATCATTTGTCCTGTGCTTTGGGGAGCAGGCAGGGAAGTGGACCTGAGTCCATGATTGCATCGACCATGATCGTATTAAATGTCGGAGCAGGCTCGAGGGGCGTATGGTCGACTCCTGCTCCTATTTCTTATCTTCTTATGTTCTTCTGGATGTTGACCCATTTTACTCACTGTATGTTAGGAGTCTGGTTCAAAATCTTCATTGCTGATGACACCAGGAATCTGGGGCAACTTTTGTCAAATTTAACAGCACCGGTCATTCCTACCGTGCACAGCAAATAGAATCAGTAGTGAAGATAAAATCCTACGGTGCTCATTTTCAGATTCAACGTAGTAGGATTTCAAATAAATTAAAAGAATTTTACAGTGAAAAGTTTAAGAAGTGTTACATGTATTTGTGTCTTTAATTACATTTTGTGGCGTCTGACTCCCGTTCATGCCACTGCTGAATAGGAAAGGAGGGTTTGACGTTGACCAGACTGCACCGCCCTGATATTTGTGAGCTCATCCTTTATATTCAGTGGTTTCTCGCCCTTTGATGGGCTGCAGTGTAGCGGATAATACGTTGGCCTCACACACGAAATGTCCAAGGTGGATCCGTTTTCTCTCACTGAAAGTTATCTATTTATTGGTGAAATAAAGAGCAATTAAGGAATAAGGGAGCCCTTTTGCCAGGAGAATAAATAGCAAATAAAAACAGCAAATTCTGGAAATCTCAGCAAATCAGGCAGCATTTGCCAGGAGACGAAACTCGCCTCCGATTGTTCCCCAACAGCAAGTTTAAACATAATGTTTCTGCCTGGGATCGAACCAGGGACTTATAGCATGTGAAGCAAACATGATAACCACCACTACAGAAACCACTGGAAGCGCAACCCCAACAGAGGGGAGCTGACCAGTGAGCTCCCTCTGTACTGATCAGGAATGTGTTGGCTCACCTGAAACAACTTCTGTCCCACACTGAAAGTTCTCAATCCTTCTCCTCCGCTGCCCTTTACAGAAATGTCACGGATCACCCAGCCACCGTGTTCACTTCCACATCCTCACAGTGGGGCCACAGAGGCTCCTACCGTCTCCCCGCGATCAGCGAACTCACCCAGTTTGTAAAATTAAACCCGGAACACATGCCCGGCAAAGGGCAGGAGAAGCCAGATAGTCTGTAAGCTCGGTCTATCACAGAAAGTATTGGTATTCATGGTGCTTACAGCAATTATTAATCGTCTCACACACCTCAATTATTTTTATGCGATGAATTGATCGAGTATCGTTACCAGGTTAGTGCGCCGGATCTTAACCCCTCGACCACCAGGGAACAGTTATGATAGATGTAGATATATTTATATATATTTATATCTGAACCTGAATATCAACGGCTAGCTACGTTGACCTCATGGCGAACAGTAGTGCATCTAACTTTGAGTGAAGTAAATTGTTCCACAATGAAACCCATTTCATCTGTTGTTCCCTTTTAAACACTAGAAACTGAGACAGGAGGAATAAATAGAGAAATAAAAGCACAGGGATATAGACAAGAGGAAGAGAGAAGGGGAAATATACTGTCCCCACCCAGAACTAATGCAGAAACCCCTCTGCTGCGCTCGGGGTGGCCACCCACAGCCTAGATACACTAACGGGAGAACACCAACGGCAGGTCGGGGCCATAAAAGCAATGGCGAGCGGCCCTGGGAGCAGCTTGGAGGTCCCGGGAGACGACTCCAGGGAGCAGCGCGAGCTGGTGCAGGAGGGCGGCGGCAGCGGAGAGTGATGTCATCAAGGTCCAGGTCAGTGATTGGAGCGTGGGCAGATACAGCAGGAGCGCCGAGATCGGGGCGAAGGAGCGGCGAGAGACTGTAGAGGGATGTGATCGGGGACTAGTGGAGGCATGAGTTCGGGGCCAGGGGCCCAGGGGCAGCACGGGCCAGCCCACACTGAGATATGTGTGTGCACTAGGTCCGTGCAGCAGCGCCGGTCTCCAGTCGTCTTGCTTAACCCTTGTCACTGGACCAAGACCTCGCTCTGTTAAGCCCGTATGATGGCTGGGGTGCAACGGCCACCACAGGTTAAAAATATCCACGCACAGGCATCTTCCACCCTTCAACATGCAGTTCAGGACCTGGAATATTGAAACACCTGTGAACTCATCCTTTTTTGGCGAGGAAGCAAGTCATCCTCGCTTCGAGGAACTGCCTATGATGATGATGAACTGGATTTGCTGCAGTCCGCGGGCAGCAGGTGAAGAAAGCGGGCGTGAGAGGGTGAGTGACAGGTGGGCACTGCTTCTGATGCTGTCTGACCCACGGTGGGAGTGGCCGGGGATTTTAAAGCCCTTTCATTGCATCAATGCAGGGTCAATGAAACTGTGTTTCAGGAACCTTCATTTATACAACATGGGTTTTCTGCACTGTCGACCTCGTGGTGTAACGGTAGTGTGTCTAACTCCCGATCAGAAGGCTGTGTATTTAAATCATGTCGGGATCATTGTTCTTTTCCATATTGTTCTTCAGGAGTTGCGAACTTCTTTGTTATTTGACAATAACCTGACACTTGCTCCAAGGTTCGTCTCACTGTTTCCCCGTTGTCAGGCACAGAAATGCCAGATGCCCTCATTTACTTCATGTAACAAGACAGAAAAGTTCAAAATTTAAATGAACTTACAGTCTGGATGGCCGAGCCGTCGATGGTGCTGCGTTCAGTTTGCAGTCTGCTCTTAAAGCGCGGTTTCAAATCCCTTTTCTTATTTTTAGTCATTGAGCAAAACTCATTTGCTTGGCACCACGGCCAGCTCCTTAAAAGTGGGATTCAGCAGTTCACCTGCTCGCTTCATATTTCTGTCTGACCGGGTGCTGAAAGTGGAGATGTTTCCGCAGTGTAGCGGTTAACACGTTCGCCTCAGACGCGAAAGCTCATCGGGTGGGAATATTTTCTGGAACTTTCTCCTCATACATGCTCAGGGCGAGATTGTTCTCCTGTGAAAGGTCATATGATCATAAACATGTAAGGATTAGGAGCTGGAGCAGGCCATTCGGCCCCTCGAGCCTGGTCCACCATTCAAGAAGATCCTGGCAGTTCTTCAACATCAAGTTTAAACATCTGGGGCGGAGCCAATAGGCGCCTGGTTGCAATCAGTGACAAAAACTTTAGCTTTAGCAGAAGCACAGCGAGCTCAGTTGATACAGCGTGAGATTTTTAATCTCAGATTCTCGGGTTCGAACACCAAGTTTGTTGATTACTTTTTAATTACATTTTATGTTGCTTTCAAGGGAATACATCGTTAATTAACCGATGATCTTCTTTTGCACAAATAAAGAAATTCTAACTGAAGGAGAGTCCATAATTGGATAATTTATCTATGTTCTGCAAGTTAACTCTTAAACCATAAACCATTTTACACACTGCTTTCGGGGTCTGGTTCAAAATGTTCATTGCTGGTAACATCAACAGGAGACTGGGGAAACAGTGAGACTGACTTTAGAGCAAGGGTCTGGTTATTGTGAAACACCAAAGAAAATATACATTCTGGAAGAATAACATGGAAAGGAAATGTGACCCGACACCCTGTTTGGCAATAACCAGACTCTTGCTCCAAGGTCTGTCTCACTGTTTCCCCGATTTCAGTCAGAGAAACACCTGTTGACCTCATATATTTCTTGTGACAAGACACAAAAGTTCAAAATCAACCTGCAGGCGGCCATATACAGCACTGGATAGTCAGGACAGCCGAGCGGTCTAAGCTGTTGTGTTCAGTCTGCTCTGAAAGTGTAGCTTTGAATCCCACTTCTGGCACCTTTCATTTTTAGTCATTAGCAAAACTCATTTGCTTGGCACAACGATCAGCTCCTAAAAAGTGGGATTCTGCAGTTCACCTGCTCGCTCAGCATCTCCATCTGACCTGGTGCTGAAGGTGGAGATGTTTCCGCAGTGTGGCCGTTCACATGTTCTCCTTACTGTCATGTATCTCACACTACTCTGTAGTTCTAAGTCGTTTTGAACATCTCTTTCAGCCAGGTGTGGGTACCTTCAAAGGGGCTAAAGTTAAAATCAAGATCACACAGGATGCCAGACCGGTCCATCACAAGGCTAGAGCTGTGCCTTATGTGATGAGGGAAAAGGTTGAACACGAACTGGACCGGCTTCTGGAATTTAGCGACTGGTCAAGTCCCATCATCCCCGTCATGAAGCCTGATGGATCAATACAAATCTGTGGGGATTACAAGTCTACCAAAAACAGAGTCTCCCGACAGGACCAATACGCGCTGCCCAGAGCAGAGGACCTATTTGCCACGTTGGCTGGAGGAAAACTTTTCTCGAAACTAGATCTTACATCTGTGTATATGACGCAAGAACTGACCGAAGAGTCTCAGCTACTTACCACCATCAACACACATCGAGGACTTTTTACGTACAATCGATGCCCATTCGGCATCAGGTCGGCAGCTGCTATATTCCAGCGCAACATGGAGAGTCTGCTCAAGTCCATCCTGGGGACGGTTGTGTTTCAAGATGACATACTCATCACGGGCAGGGACACCGACTCCCATCTCCGCAATTTGCAGGAAGTACGAAGTCGATTGGATCGAGTAGGCCTAAGAGTTAAGAAATCCAAGTGTCTGTTTCTCGCGCCTGAGGTTGAATTTTTGGGCAGAAGGATTGCCGCTGATGGAATCCGCCCAACAAAATCAAAAACCGAAGCAATTCGTCTGGCACCCATGCCCTGGAATATCTCGGAACTGCCCGCCTTTCTCGGGCTATTCAATTACTTTGGGAACTTTATGCAGAACTTGAGCATGCTGCTGGAGCCTCTCCACGTGCTACTCAGAAAGGGGTGCGATTGGTTTTGGGGGGAAGCCCAAGAACGCACCTTCAATAAAGAACTTAATCTTCTATGTTCCAACAGTGTTTTAGCCTTTTTTGACCCAGGTAAAAAGTTAGTTCTGACATGTGATGCGTCAGTGTACGGGGTCGGGTGCATTTTACAGCACGTCAATGATGTGGGTAAATTACAACCCATTGCTTTTGCCTCCAGGTCACTTTCGCGGGCGGCGTGCGGGTACGGTATGGTGGAGAAGGAGGCGCTCGCGTGCGTGTACGGTGTCAAAAAGATGCACCAATACCTTTTCGTGGCCAAGTTCGGGTTAGAAACCAACCACAAACCCCTCACGTCCCCGCTATCTGAGTGCAAGGCAATAAACGCCAAAGCCTCGGCGCGCATTCAGCGGTGGGCACTCATGCTGGTGTCTTACGACTACACAATAAGGCACAGACCAGGCACAAACAACTGTGCCGACGCGCTTAGCAGGCTACCCCTGGCAACCACAGAAGGTTCGGACGAACAGGACTGTGAGATGGTCATGGCAATCAATGCCTTTGAATCCACAGGTTCGCCCATGATGTCTCACCAAATCAGAGCCTGGACGACCAGCGACCCCACGTTATCCTTAGTCAAAAGATGCGTTTTAACTGGTGACTGGGCAGAGACCCGAAATGCCTGCACCGAGGAGATCAAACCTTTCCATAGGCACATGCATGAACTATCACTACAGGCAAACTGCCTGATGTGGGGCAGCCGAGTAGTGTTGCCCTTGCGAGGCTGAGAGGCGTTTGTCCGAGAGCTCCACCGCGAGCACCCGGGGATCGTCCTAATGAAGGCCATAGCCAGATCCCACGTCTGGTGGCCTGGCATTGACGCGGACTTGGAGCTCTGCATCCGTCGGTGCACCATTTTTGCCCAACTCAGTAATGCCCCCAGGGAGGCCCCCCTAAGCTCCTGGCCCTGGCCCACAAAAACCGTGGTCGCGGGTGCATGTAGACTATGTGGGCCGTTCATGGGCAAAATGTTCCTCGTAGCCGTTGATGCATTTTCAAAATGGATCGAGTTCACCATTTTAAACTCGAGCACCACATCCACCACTGTGGAGAGCCTGAGAACCATGTTTGCAATGCACGGAATTCCTGACATATTGGTCAGTGATAATGGTCCGTGCTTCACTAGCGCAGAATTTCAAGATTTTATAGTTGACCAAGGCATAAATCACGTAAAGACGGCACCGTTCAAGCCGGCCTCCAATGGCCAGGCGGAGCAAGCAGTGCAGATCATTGAACAAGGAATGCTCAGAATCCAAGGTCCCATGCTGCAGAGCCGCCTGTCGCAACTGCTGCTGGCATACAGATCTCGTCCACATTCGTTGACTGGGGTTCCCCCCGCGCAACTATTGATGAAATGAACCTTAAAGACCAGGCTCTCGTTAATCCTCCCAGACATGCATGAAATTGTTGAGGCTAAGCGCCGGAAGCTAACTGAGTACAATGACCTAAATTTGAGGGGGAGGTGGAATGAGATAGGGGACAAAGTGCTTGTGCTAAACTATGGCAGGGGTCCCAAATGACGTGCAGGGACAGTAACAGGCAAGGAAGGAAACAGGCTAATGGTTGTACAAATGGACAATCGCCAAACCTGCCGGAGGCATGTAGACCAAGTAAAAAGTAGATTCACCAACAATACTGGAGGACGATAGGCAGACTACAGTATGGAACTCACACCACACCTGGTGGACAGACAGAGGGAACAACCTGAGGAAAGGGCAGACTCAACAGACAGCCCAGGCGAGATACCAGCAATCACACTGAAAGAAAAACAGGCACCAAGGCAAACAACTGAACCACAACTAAGACGCTCCACGCAAGAGCGTAGACCACCTGAGAGTCTGAATCTATAAAGACAATAAGACCTTGGGGGAGTTTGATGTCATGTATCTCACACTACTGTATATAACTGTATCTTACCATGCTATACATGACTGTATCTAGATATGACCTGTAACCACAAGCATACGTTACCACCAGGGGTGCACTTGCAGGAGACACTGCATACCTGTTCCACACAGGTATATAAAGGCAGGTCTCAGGCAAGTGTGGCATTTGAGAGATGGGAAATAAAGGTGCAGGTCCAGAGTGACCTTGACTTCAGCATGTGCCTCGTCTGAGTCTGTACTGCAGGGTCAGGACTTTACACTTACACGCGAAAGCTCACCGGGTGGGACTATTTTCTGGAGCTTTCTCCTCATGCATGCTCAGGGGCGAGTTTGTTCTCCTCTGAAAGGTTATAAGATCATAAACATGTAAGGATTCGGAGCCGGAGTAGGCCTTTTGGCCCCTCGAGCCTGGTCCACCATTCAAGAGGATCCTGGCAGTTCCTCCACAGCAAGTTTAAACATCTGGGGCGGAGCCAACAGGCGCCTGGCTGCAATCAGCGACAAAAACGTGCATTTGGCAGAAGCCCAGCTAGGTCAATCGGTCGAGCATGAGAATCTTAATCTTGAATTCAGGGGTGCGAGCCCCACATTAATTGTTAAAACATGTCCCATTTTACACACTGTGCTTTAGGGATCTGATTCAAAATGTTCATTGCTGGTTACATCAACAGGAGACTGTGGAAACAGTGCGACTGACTTTCGAGCAAGGGTCTGGTTATTGTGAAACAGCAAAGGAAATATCAATTCTGGAAGAATGACATCGAAAAGAAATGTGACCCCGACACCCAGAAAGAAGTGTTAAGGCAGAAGATTAAATGCTGCATTCCTCTGTGCAAAAAATTACTTTCACAAACATTTCTCTGACCAAAACTGCACAAAAGAAAAAGGTTCCTTTCAAAGTCATTAAACTTCCGAATTTCCACACCCCCCGAATCTCCTGAATCAGATGCATCTTGTTTTGCCGACTCAATCCATGTCCCTTTGCAATGTTCTGCTTCCACCCACACTATGAAATGTGCCACTAACTTATAGAATCATGGAATGGTTACAGCACGGAAGGCCATTCGGCCCGTCGAGCCCGTGCCGACTCTCAGTGAGTCCCACTCCCCCGCCCTTTCCCCTTAGTCCTGCAATTATTTTTCCTTCCGACACTTATCCAACTCCCGTTTGACAGATAAGATTGAGTCTGCCTCCAGTACATTCCAGATCCTAACCACTCGCTGCTAAATGGCCAGCTCCTGTTCCTATGTGTAAAGTCTGGGAAACATTGGATCAATTCCTACCACACTCACAGCCTTCCTAAATATAGCACCGTCATTCTATTCTCGTAAAACCAGCTCCTGAAGTATAGTCCAGCTGTGTAGGTTAAAGCTCTGGTTATGTTCCTAACATTACTTCAAATGCAGTGTTTCCGTAGTGTAGTGGTTTTCACATTTGCCGAACACGCGAAAAGTTCCTGGTTCAAAATTGTGTGGAAACATTTTGAAAACTTGCTCAATTAAATATTAGAAAAAATGGATTTAGTCATGTTTGTGGTTCAATAGTAACAAAACACAATGTCCCACAGCCTTGTTAAATTTTCTGATATCACTGTACAGTTCTGTATACACTCAAACTCGACACTTGAATTGAATGCTCATAAAAGTATTAGAGTGGGAACTCACTGGATAACAGCAGAGCTGGCAATGTTTGCGGAATATGTTTGTGCAGTCAAAACGCACAATGACAAACTGGAACCGTGCAGCACCAAATCCTCGGGGAAAACAAAATTGAAGGCTTTGTTCCTGGGTGGGCTCGAACCACCAAGCTTTCAATTAACAGCCAAACGCGCTAACCCATTGCGTCGCAGAGACTCACACCGATATTTGTTGCAAGACATCCAAAACCAGGGTGTCAGTCAGTTAAAGCTTCAGATTGCTCCGACCGGGATGGAACTTGTCCACTCTCAGTTGTACTTTTCGCAAAGAAAGGGTGGGACATTCATTGTGGATGTGTGGAAGCAGTCTGGTCCCGCACAATGCAGACACTTCCATGTCACCACCAACTAGCTCTCCCACAACCGGTGTAATCGACCTTCCAGCCTTCCAGTGCCTTGTCTGTGACGAAGTATTCTCATGGTCCCGAAGCCGGTATTAGGTTTTAATTCCTTTTCTGCTCCCGACTGCAGATATTCCTGTGAATAAACGCGAATAAAGTGCTTGCAGGGTCAGTTCGATTGACCGTTTCTTTGCTTGGTGAAATTTCAAAGATTGAAAGCAACGCACATCAACCCCAGAAAATGCTGGAAACACTCAGCAGGTCGGGCAGTATCTGTGGAGGTGGGGAAGTGGGAATAATCGATTGGTTTGTTTGCGGCTTTGATCTGCTGCTGGAAAGTGAGACGGCGCTGCAGGATGCTTTTTTTGAGGTGCAAGCAGAGGTTTCCGTCGTGTAACGGTTATCACGTTCGCCACACATGTGTAATATCCTCGGTTTGAGCATGGACAGAAACATTTTTTTGTAGAATATTTTTCTGTGGAATACATTTTTTTAAAGTAGCCACAGGTTCCTTGTATCATGAGCGATGGGCATTTTAACTCACTCTCCTAAAATACAGTGTGTGTAAAATCAGATAGGGGATAAAACTTCATCAATGATTAAAGTTCCTTAACTCATTAAAGTTCAGTTCTTGAAGTTTCCATCAATTCATTTCATAAACATAATTGAAGTGTGTGAGAGAATTAATAATGGGCTTTAATCGTAAAGGACCCCATTAGTTTATGTTATAGACCCAGGTTACACACTCTCTTGCTTCTGAAAGAGTTGAGGTCCATGTGGGGTGATTTGGGCACATCTTTCCCCACATTACAAGTGTGTCAGGAAATCAACCATCCAAAGCCCTTTCATTAACCATAGGGGTTCCCGCAATTGTCTGGTCTCAAAGCGGTTTTAGTCCTTGTCAATATCTCTTGTCCATTTCCTGATGTTTCCCGATTCTGTCAGTCTCCCTGGCTCTCTTCAATCTGTGTGTGGCCACCTACAGATTGGATTTCAATGAATACCTGTGTTTGTGTTTTCAATAACAACAGAAAATGTTTCTTATATATTTCTTATGTTCTCTCCAAATCCTCGATATCCTTCCTAAATTGTGGTGCCCAGAACTGTAAACAGGATCCAACTGAGGCCTAAGCAGGGATTTATAAAGCTTTGGTGTAAGTTCCTCACCGGTGTAATCTATTTCACGTTATAGAGCCAAGGGTCCTGTATTCTTTTTTAATAACCTTATCAACTTGTCTACCCACCTTCAAATATTGCTGTGTGTAAATCTCTCGGTCACTCTGTTTCTGCATCCCCTTTCAAACAACACCATTTAGTTGAAGTTTCCACAGATCACCACCGTGTGTTTCCCAGACCTTACACAGAGGGACATAGGAACAGGAGGAAGCCATTTAGCCCCTCGAGCCTATTCCACCATTCCGTGAGATCATGGCTGATCTGATCTTGGCCTCAACTCCACTTCCCTGTCATCTCCGCCTAACCCTTGACTCCCATATCGTTCAAAGATCTGTCTACCTCCAACTTAAATATATTCAATGACTGAGCCTCCACAGCTCTCAGGGGTAGAAATACAAAGATTCACGCCCCTCTGAGAGAAGAAATTCCTCCTCATCCCCATTTTAAATGGGCAACCCTTTATTCTGAAACTATGTCCCCTAGTTCTAGATTCCCTCACAAGAGGAAACAACCTCTCTGCATCTACCCTGTCTAGCCCCCTCAGAATCTTACACCTTTCAAAGATATCATCTCTCACTCTGCTAATCTCCAATAGGTAGATCCCAACCTGTTCAACCATTCTTCATAAGAAAACCTTGTGAACCTTCTCTGAAACGCCCCCAATGTAAGTTTAGCCCTCCTGAAATGAGGAGAGCAAAACTGTATGCAGTACTCCAGGTGTGGTCTCACCTGTGCTCTGTACAGTTGTTGCAGGACTTCCGTACTTTTATATTCCATCCCCCTTGAAATAAAGGCCAACTTTCCATTTGCCTTCCTAATTACTTACTGTATCTGCATGCTAACTTTTTGTGATCAGGAAGGCCAATGGTATCTTGGCCTTTATTGCAAAGGGGATGGAGAATAAAAGCAGGGAAGTCCTGCTACAGCTATATAACGTATTGGTGAGGCCACACCTGGAATACTGCGTGCAGTTTTGTTTTCCATATTTTCGAAAGGCTATACTTGCTTTGGAGGCAGTTCAGAGAAGGTTCACTAGTTTGATTCTGGAGATGAGGGGGTTGACTTATGAGGAAAGGGTGAGTAGGTTGGGCCTCTACTCATTGGAATTCAGAAGAATGAGAGGTGATCTTATCGAAACGTGTAAGATTATGAGGTGGCTTGACAAGGTGACTGCAGAGAGGATGTTTCCACTGATGGGGAGACTAGAACTAGAGGGCATGATCTTAGAATAAGGGGCCACCCATTTAAAACTGAGATGAGGAGAAATTTCTTCTCTCAGAGGGTTGTAAAACTGTGGAATTGCCTGCCTCAGTGAGCTGTGGAAGCTGGGACATTGAATAAATTTCAGAGAGGAATAGACAGCTTTTTAAATGATAAAGGGATAAGGGGTTATGGGGAGCGGGCAGTGAAGTGGAGCTGATCCATGATCGGATCAGCCATGATCTTATTGAATGGCGGAGCAGGCTCGAGGGGCCGTATGGCCTACTCCTGCTCCTATTTCTTATGTTCTTCTGTAAAATGACTCCCAGATCCCTCTGCTCCACAGCATTTTGTAATCTCTCCCCATTTCAGTAATAATTTGCTTTTTTTGTTTTACCGACCAAAGTGGATAACCTCATATTTCCCACATTATACTGCAGCTGCAAATTTTTTGCTCACTCACTGCCCCTATCTATATCGCTTTGCAGATTGTTTGCATCCTCCTCAAAACTTGCTTTCCCACCATATCTTTGTATCAGCAGCAAATGTGTCTACATTACAAACATGCAGAGCCCAGAACAAATTATTTTACACCCTGGCGATGTTTTCCCATTGCCTTTGAAGGCGTATATTGCAGATTACCCAGAATGAAACCGTACATTTAAGATTTATACTATGAGGGAAAATTGCACCTTATTTTATTAGTTCGAGGTGTTTCATTAATTGGGTGACATGCTGTATTTGTTTGCGGTGCTGTGGAAAAATGGACTCTTAGGTACAACAAATGAGTGTTCTACAGTAAAATGAGCACTGCACTTTAATTGAGAATTACATATCCAGAGTTATAGTAGGCAGCCGCATACCGCAGTGAAGGAGAGCAGACCCGAGAGACTCAGCTAACATTTGGAAAGTAATCACTGAATTAACACAGAAGAGTGCAAAACATTCATCAGAACAATATACAATCTGTACAATGAGTCTGATTGTGTTTGAAGGAACACGGCCATTGGAGAGAGAGCATTGTTTCCAATTACATTATATATTAAGTATTATCAACATTTTCCAGTTTTGGGACGTTTAGCTTCAATTTCGGAATTTTGCATTTAAACATATTCTATATCATGAGGGACTCAAATCGGCGGCCGTAATGTGTTTGTTCAAACAACTGAAACTAATTTCAACTCTGTTGTAACTTGACTGTCCCAGTGGGGAGCCCACAGGATATAATTGAAAGGCTCCGGGAATATTTAGAGTTTAATTCAGAGAGATTGCCTAAAGCACGAAGAGGCAGCATCGCTTAACACAGAAAATGCCTGCGACATTTTCCATCATTGTTAAAATATTCTACGTGTTCCTTGCAGTCAATGCTCTTCCTGGTCAGTGATTATAGTCATTGACGGTGTGTAACTCTGTGTGTGATCCATATTTGGCCTTGTTCTGTATCTGACAATGTTGTGATGACCATTAAATGACAGGGGCAGTGACATAATTTCAATAAATCGGAAGTCCACATTAGCCAAATTCCCACTGCTCATTTATGCCTTTCCTTTCACAGAAAACATAACTCTGTCGTCTACAGACACGCAAATGATGCAGTTATTCCTGGTGTTGGAACACTTTGTATACTTTCACCTGCCCTCGGTGCTGAAAGCTCTCGAAAGTTTGTTTCTTTTGGGATTCGCTGTCACATTGTTCATTGGAGCCACACTGCAATATCTGACCGGACTGGATATGTATTACTGGGACTATATATCATTGTACAACTGTATTGAGTGTCGTTCATTGACTGGGGTCGAACATCTGACCATAGTGGCCATGTAATATTGGAAGTTTCTGCCATTGTTGAATTGTACTGAGTGTGGGTCACGAACTGAAGTGGATCATTTTACCCCAGTTGTCATGGAACACTGGGCGTATATGCCACTGTAGAACTGTACTGGTTGTGGTTCATTAACTGCAGTGGAACCCCAGATGCCATTGGCCATGTATTAGTGGAGGTATCTATCATTGGAGAATTGTATTATATGTGGGTTACTAACCGGCGTTGAACACCAGACTCTAGTGCCCATGTATTGCTAGGTTTATCTGTCACTATAGAATTATTCTGAATGTGAGTCACATATAGAATGACATATTATATACAGCACAGCAATAGCACATTTGGCGTTTATGTTCCACTTGAGCCTCCTCATATCTTTTCACATCTAACTCTATCAGTGTAACTCTCTATTCCCTGATTCCTCAGTTACTTCTCTAGCCTCCCCTTAAATTAATCTATACTTTTCGCCTCAACTACTTCCTCACCAATCTCTGTGTAATGACACTTTTGCTGAATTCCCCACTTGGTTTTTTGATGACTCTCTTATATTGATATTTACAGTGTTGTTCTTCCCCACACATGAACACGCTCTCTCTATGTCAACTTAATCAAAACCTTTCATCATATTATACACCTCAATTAGGTCACACCTCAGACTTCCCTTTTCAAAAGAAAAGAGATCCATTCTCTTCATCCCTTTCTGATTGGTATAAAATCGTATTTCTGGTATCATTCTTGTAAATCGTGTTTGCAACCTCTCCAGTGCCTCTATATCCTTTTTATAAGGATATAAAGGCAAGAAACAAAAAGGGCAACTGATTATAAAAGGGCTGCAGGAGGGGTCAAAACTAAAAATCATGGTTTAAAAACTAGGATGAAAACACTCGACCGAAATGCACGCAGCATTCGAAATAAAGTAAATGAGTTGATGGCACAAATCATTACAAATGGGTATGATTTGGTGGCCATTACAGAAACATGGTTGCAGGGTGGCCAAGACTGGGAATTAAACAGACAGGGGTATCTGACGATTCCGAAAGATAGACAAGAAGGGAAAGGAGGTGGGGTAGCTCTGTTCATAAAAGATGATAACAGGGCAGTTGTGAGGGATGATATTGGCTCCAATGAACAAAATGTTGAATCGTTGTGGGTGGAGATTCGAGATAGTAAGGGGAAAAAGTCACTGGTTGGCGTAGTTTATAGGCCCCCAAATAATAACTTCACGGTGAGGCGGGCAATAATCAAGGGAATAATGGAGGCATGTGAAAAAGGAATGGCAGTAGTCATGGGGGATGTTAACCTACATATCGATTGGTTAAATCTAATCGCACGGGGTAGCCTGGAGGAGGAATTCATATAATGCATACGGGATTGTTTCTTAGAACAGTATGCAACAGAACCTACAAGGGAGCAAGACATCTTAGATCTGGTCCTGTGTAATGAGACAGGAAAAATAAACGATCTCCTAGTAAAAGATCCTCTCGGAATGAGTGTTCACAATATAGCTGAATTTGTAATACAGATTGAAGATGAGGAAGTTGTGTCAGAAACAAGCGTACTATGCTTAACCAAACGGGACTAGAGTGGGATGAGGGCAGAGTTGGCTCAATTAGACTGGAAACAAGGACTAAACGGTGGCACAATTGAGGAAGAGTGGAGGACATTAAGGAGCTCTTTCATAGTGCGCAACAAAAATATATTCCAGTGAAAAAGAAGGGTGGCAAGAGAAGGGATAAGCAGCCGTGGATAACATAGGAAATAAAGGAAAGTATCAAATCATAGACCAATGCATATAAGGTGGCCAAGGTTAGTGGGAAACTGGAGGATTGGGAAAATTTTAAGCAACAGCAAAGAATGACAAAAAAAGAAATAAAGAAAGGGAAGTTAGATTACCAAGGTAAACTTGCTCAAAACATAAAAACAGATAGTAAAAGCTTTTACAGATATGTAAAACGGAAAAGAGTGACTAAAGTAAATTTTGGTCCCTTCGAAGATGAAAAGGGGGATTTAATAATGGGAAATGTGGAAATGGCTGAGACCTTAAACAATTATATTGCTTCCGTCTTCACAGTGGAAGACACAAAAACCATGCCAAAATTTGCAGGCCACAGGAATGTGGGAAGTGAGGACCTTGAGACAATCACTATCACTAGGGGGGTAGAGCTGGACTGGCTAATGGGACTGAAGGTAGACAAGTCCCCTGGTCCTGATGAAATGCATCCCAGGGTATTAAAAGAGATAGCGGAAGTTATAGCAGATGCATTCGTTATAATCGACCAAAATTCTCTGGACTCTGGGGAGGTACCAGCGGATTGGAAAGCAGCTAATGTAACGCCACTGTTTAAAAAAGGGGGCAGGCAAAAGGCAGGTAACTATAGGCCGGTTAGTTTAACATCTGTAGTGGGGAAAATGCTTGAAACTATCATTAAGGAAGAAATACCGGGACATTTGGATAGGAATAGTGCAATCAAGCAGATGCAGCATGGATTCATGAAGGGGAAAGCATGTTTAACTAACTTATTGAAATTCTTTGAGGATATAACGAGCATGGTGGATAGAGGTGTGCCGATGGATGTGGTGTATTTAGATTTCCAAAAGGCACTCGATAAGGTGCCACACAAAAGGTTACTGCAGAAGATAAAGGTACGCGGAGTCAGAGGAAATGTATTAGCATGGATAGAGAATTGGCTGGCGAACAGAAAGCAGAGAGTCAGGATGAATGGGTCCTTTTCCGGTTGGAAATCAGTGGTTAGTGGTGTGCCACAGGGATCAGTGCTGGGACCACAACTGTTTACAATGTACATAGATGACCTAGAAGAGGGGATAGAGTGTAGTGCAACAACATTTGCAGATGACACAAAGATTAGTGGGAAAGCGGGTTGTGTAGAGGACACAGAGAGGCAGCAAGGAGATTTGGATAGGTTAAGCGAATGGGCTAAGGTTTGGCAGATGGAATACAATGTCGGAAAGTGTGAGGTCATCCACCTTGGGGAAAAAAAACAGTAAAAGGGAATATTATTTGAATGGGGAGAAATTACAACATGCTGAGATGCAAAGGGACCTGGGCGTCCTTGTGCATGAATCCCAAAAGGTTAGTTTGCAGGTGCAGCAGGTAATCAGGAAGGCGAATGGAATGTTGGCCTTCATTGTGAGAGGGATGGAGTACAAAAGCAGGGAGTTCCGGCTGCAACTGTATAAGGTATTGGTAAGGCCGCACCTGGAGTACTGCGTGCAGTTTTGGTCACCTGACTTAAGGAAGGATATACTAGCTTTGGAAGGGGTACAGAGACGATTTACTAGGCCGATTCCAGAAATGAGGGGATTACCTTATGATGATAGATTGAGTGGACTGGATCTTTACTCGTTGGAGTTCAGAAGGATGAGGGCTGATCTTTTAGAAACATTTAAAATCATGAAAGGGATAGACAAGATAGAAGCAGAGAGGTTGTTTCCACTGGTAGGGGAGACTAGAACTAGGGGGCACAGCCTCAATATACGGAGGAGCCAATTTAAAACCGAGTTGAGAAAGAATTTCTTCTCCCAGAGGGTTGTGAATCTGTGGAATTCTCTGCCCAAGGAAGCAGTTGAGGCTAGCTCATTGAATGTTTTCAAGTAAAAGATAGATAGATTTTTAACCAATAAGGGAATTAAGGGTTACAGGGAGAGGGCGGGAAAGTGGAGCTGAGTCCACGACCAGATCAGCCATGATCTTATTGAATGGCGCAACAGGCTCAAGGGGCTAGATGGCCTACTCCTGTTCCTAATTCTTATGTTCTTATGTTCTTATAACACGGCGATGAGAATTGTACAGTGTACTGCAAGTGTGGTCCAACGAAGGTTTGATACCAGTTCAGCAGAACTTCACTTCTTTTCAATACTATCCGTCTTGAATGAACCCTTGGTGCTCCATTTTCTTTTTATGGATGTATAACCTGCATCACGACCTTTCCTGTTTATTTGTATTTCTTCTCTGAGATCCCTTTGCTCCTCGACCTCACTTAGATTCTTATTCTCACGCAATATTTGACCTCCTTATCTTTCTTACCAAAGAACATCCTCACTCTGTCTGTGTTGGATCGAATATGCCAATTCAATGTCCCGTCTGCAAGATTATTAATGTCTTGTTGTAGTTTGTTGCAGTCCTCCTCAATAATGTCTATCAGCCCCACCCCAATTTGGCCTCATCTGAAAATGTAGAAATTGTTTTTTTCATTCCAAAGTCTAAATGGACATTTTAAATTGTGAACAGCATTGGTCCCACACTGATCCTCATGGGAGCCCACTTTACACCTTCTGCACTCAGAATAACAATCCTTTACTTCTGCTTTCTGTCTTGGGGTCAGCTCGCTATACATTCCACGACTTGTCCCCTAACACCGCAAGCTCTGACCTTATTCATTATTCTAATATGCGGTACCTCATCAAAGACTTTTTGGAGATTTAAGTATATTATATCGACCACATTACCCTGGTCTACTCTCCCTGTTACTTCTTCAACGAAATCAAAGAAGTTGGTCAAGCAAGACTTTTGCTTTTGAATCCATGCTGATTATACATTATTATATTTTTGGTTTATAGATCTTCTTCTATTCTCTACTTTAGCAGGGATTCCATTATTTTCCTACCACCGAAGTTCCACTGACTGGTCTATAGTTCCCCGGACATGTAGTATCTCCTATCTCAAATATAAGTATTACGTTAGCTATCCGCCATTCCTCTGACACTAACACATGTTTCAAACTAATCATTAAATATTTGTAATAGTGCTCCTGCTATCTCTTCGCTGAATTATTTTAATGTGCATGGATGTAATCCATCCAGACCAGGGGTTCAATCCTTCTTTCATTTGATTCATTCATTTAATATTTCTCCTCTTTATTTATTGCAGTTATATAATTTCCCATACATTATTCCACCATCATGTCCACCTGCCCTGTGTCCCTGGTAAATACAGAGGCAAAGTAATTATTTCATATTTTATGTAATTTCTCCTTCGGTCCATGTGATTTAATCTTGTCCATCGATTTGTGGCCCTATTCCCATCGCACATTCTTTTTTTAAATGAATGTGCCTGCAGAAATTTAGATGAGCGATTATGTTATCGGCCACCAAATAGTGGAAAGGATAAAGAGGTATAAATTTAGATAAAATGCAGAAAGATTCAAGATCTGTCGTGATAATGTCGGACTTCAACATAAACTTGGAAAATAACCATGCAAACGGAAAATGCAGGGGAGGATTTCCTGAAATCTGAATTGGAACTTTCTCCATCAGTATGTTTCCATCACGATGAGGAAGAAAGCAGTTCTGGATCTCGGAAATTAATTAAGTAGAACATGTTTCTGTGGAGGAGCATTGAGGAAACAGTGATCACAATATCATTAGGTTTAGAGTAGTTATGGAAAAGGAGAAGGTATAATCACGTGTGAAAATGCCAAACTGTAGGATGACTAATTTTATGAGTTGAAAGGCATCCGGCCCAGGTAGATTGAAACCAAAGATTTCTCGGTAAAATAGTAAATGCACATTGGGAGACTTTCAAAAAGGAGATAGATCGGGTAACGACTAGACACGTTCTCACGCAGGGTGCAGAAATAGCATGATAGATATCTACAGCTCGGTGGATGAATGAAGATCAACTAAAACACGAAAACGGAAGCTTGAGATAAACTTCAGGCTCATATTTCAGTAGAGAACCAAGCAGAATACAGAATGTACAGAGAAGGACGATCAAAGGAGGAGGAAGCAGAATCAGGAGAAAAACAGGATATTCGCCCATAGTACTTATCTGAGGAAGGACACACTTGCCTTGGAGGTGGTGCAACAGAGGTTCAACAGATTGATTCCTGGGATGAGAGGGCTGTCCTATGATGAGAGAACCTCTCTGGGGTTTCGAAGAATCGGAGTTGATCTCGTTGAAACGGACAATATTCTGAAGGGGATTGACAGGGTAGATTTTGAGAAGCCTGGCTAGCTCAGTCGGTACACTCTTAATCTCAGGGTCATGGGTTTGAGCCCCATGTTAGTCGATTATTGTCCCTTAAAATTTATGTTGCTTTCACGGGAAAACATCATTAATGAACCCATTATCTTCTTTTGCACAATGAAAGAAATGCAAACTGAGGGAGAGTTGATAATTTAATCATCTGTTCTGTGCTCTGCATAAGAACACAAGAACCAAGAGCAGGAGTCGGCCATTTGGCCCTTCGAGCCTGCCTTCTTTTGCACTGAATTACAACCGTGAGTTAAATTAGCAGTGCAAGATATTTACAAGTCACCTTTCAATGCTTCACAAAACCATTCCTTTCGCTATAGCCACCCGGGATCGTTTCCCGGTTTGGGAAGTAACTTTGATATCACCGTTTGTAATTGAAGTGGAGTAATTTTATGACATTAGATGGATTTCCCAAAGCACTTCAGAGTGGTGTCAAAACAAATGAGTTTGCAATTAAAAATACTGAATGTCAGGAGTGCAATTTGGACCCACATCTTTAGAGGAGATTGCAACCTGAAAACAGCACCTTAGACCACTTGGCCATCCTGAATGTTGGATGCTTCAGTTACAAGTTATTACTGTGGAAAGTTTCAGACCGGGCGCTTGTTCAGTGTTGCTGGAAGGTCCAGTGATCGGAATATCCTCTCCCCCGGGGTTTTCCTGAGCCTGTGATCGGTGCACGGGGAGGTTTGGCCTGGGTCCGAGGCAGCTTGCATCCCAGTGATGGACAATAACCCTCTCAGCTCTGGAACTGGGGAAGAGCGCATAATTAATGAGCTGTTTGCGGGTTTCAAATGCAACTTAGATCTGATGGTATAAACCGATACTGTTGTTTCACAGAATGATAGAAATGCGAACAGGGACAATCGAAATTTCAATAACTGAACTTCAATAATTAGTGAAACTTTAACCCTTGATGAAGTTTTATCCCCGAACTGATTTTACACACTCTGTATTTGAGTAGATTAATTTCAAAATGTTCGTTGCTCATGCGACAATGTACCCTGGACTGCTTTTGTTCAATTTTATTGCAGACAAGTTTTTGCTTCACAAATAATGTTTCCGCACAGGCTCGAAACAGAGACCTTTCGCGTGTAAGGCAAACGTGATTACCGTTACACTTCGGAAACTGCTGCTTAGCTCAGTGCCTATAGAGAAGTGTTCAGAAACAAGCTGAAATGCTCAATCCCTCTCTCTGCAAAAAGTTCCTTTCACAAACATTTCTCTGACCGGAACTGCACCAAACAACAATGTTCTCCTTTCAAAGTCATTAAACTCCCCAATTTCCACATCTGCAATGTTAAGAACAAGGACTGAAAGCGCTTTGCGATCAGAAAATTGCCGGAAACCCCTGTGGTTAATGACAGGGCTTTTAATGGTTGATTTCCGTACACACCTTATGTTATGTATTTAACCCTTGGCCACCTGTATCACACCACCACCAGAGGGCCTACCTGTTGGAGTCCCAAAGGTTCACAGCATCCATTGGGAACATGGTATAGAAGCACTCTGGAGTCTAATTAAAGGAGCTAATGTCACACTTACTAATTGTTCACAGTACTCAGTTTCATTCTTTATTATGAGCGTATCAATTGGCGACGAGACAATGAACAATCACGCGAAAATGCAAGTAACAGTTGGTATAACCTGATAACAGCACAGCTGGCAATGGTTGCGGAATATATTCGTGCAGCCAAAACGCACAATGACAACCTGGAACTGCACGGCACCGAATCCTCGGGGAAAAACAATTAAAGGCTTTGTCCCTGCATGGGCTACGATCCACCAACATTGCAGTTAATAGCTGAACGCACTACTCCATTGCACCACAGAGACTGATAGATGCACATATTGCGAGACATCCCTGTGATATCTTCACATAGCACAGCACACACAGCTTCCTAACATGCAGGCTGCTCTCTCGGAACACTCCGGAAAGAGCCTGTTCTGTTCAATGATTAACTATACAGTTGCAGTACACAATACATCCACATCCACAGTGTGGAGCTACAAGCATTACATGCTTCCAGACATGACAATCTCAAACTCGGGTGTCAGTCAGTTAAAGCTTCAGATTGCTCTAACCGGGATGCAACTTGTCCACTCTCAGTTGTACTTTTCCCAAATAAAGGGTGGGACATACATTGTGGATGTGTGGAAGCAGTCTGGTCCCGCACACTGCAGACACTTCCATGTCACCACCAACCAGCTCTCCCACAAACGGTGTGATCTACCTTCCAGCCTTCCGGTGCCTTGTCTGTGACGAAGTATTCTGATTGTCCCGAAGCCGGTATCCTTTGTCATCAATCGGATTTAAAGTTGTTTCGGTAATTTTTACCTGCTGGACAGTCGAGGCACAAATTGTAGAGTGGAACACTTGCGTGGACCCCGGTTTTCTCGTGGTTGATTTTCCTGGTTGGGTCCGTCGGTCACGGTGGTCCGGTTGATGCCTGTTCCCAAGTCAGTTGGTATTGATGTTTCACGTATTGGTTTTTTGAAGTTCTTTTCTCTGATGTCGTGATGTCTCTTCCTGTGTTATTTCGCCGTGTGCTCTCGATCTTGATCTTGTTGTTCCAAAGTAATGCTCAGAAAAATAGATTGCTCTTGGTACGATATGCCCCCAGTTATACTCTGAGAGGCTGCTTAATCTTCGTGCCAAATCTAACGTTTCTTTTGTTTAAGTTTTGCTGCCCATTGATTTTAATTGGTCTGCTTTGTATAAGTTTTGGCGGACTAGCTAACTGAGACTTGATTAAATGTTTTAATCTGGTGTTGATAGACTTTGGGATGGCGATACTCCTTCTTTATGAACTGATGAACTCTTGTCCATTGTAATAGCACTGCTTTGGCTTCGGGAAGTCTGGGCTGAGCCAGATATTTCTATACATGTTGAAAAGGTGTTGGAATATGGATGTGATATTTGGATCCTGTGGGTGGGGTGGATAATGTTTCTTCCGTGGTCGATTGTTTAAATGCTAATGTTTTCTGGGGGCCTGACTATGGTTAAAGAGCTCCCCCAGACAAACTGATTCGCTACAATATCCAAACTCTAAATCCCACCCCTCTGTCACTGCAGCTTTTCCCCACAGGCCCAAACATGCCTTTTAAAATCCCTAACTTGGTTAAGACGTGTAGATTTCTTCCATATGCTTTTTAGGATCCCAAACTTTATGTTTACTAGTCCCAAATCGAATTTCCTTTTCAGTGAGTCCAAATACTGGGGTGTTTCCACAAATTTTGGAATCTACATCGGCAGTCCCTCGGAATCGAGGAAGACTTGCTTCCACTCCTAAAGTGAGTTCTTTGGTGGCTGAACAGTCCAATACGAGAGCAACAGACCCTGTCACAGGTGGGACAGATAGTCGTTGAGGGAAGGGATGGGTGGGACAGGTTTGCCGAACGCTCTTTCTGCTGTCTGCACTTGATTTCTACCTGCACTCGGCATTGAGACTCGAGGTGCTCCGGCCCTCTCGGATGCACTTCCTCCACTGAGGGTGGTCTTGGGTCAGGGACTCCTGGGTGTCAGTGGGAATGTTGCACTTTATCAGGGAGACTTTGAGTGAGTCCTTGTAGAGTTTCTGCTGCACACCTTTGGATCGTTTGCCATGAAGGAGCTCCGAGCAGTGCACTTGCTTTGGGAATCTCGTGTCTGGCATGCGGACTATGAGGCATGCCCAGTTGAGCTGATCGAGTGTGGTCAGTGCTTCAAAGCTGGGGATGTTAGCCTGAATAATGTCATTGATGTTGGTGCGTCTGTCCTCCCAGCGGATTTGTAGGATCTTGCAGACACATCGTTGGTGATATTTCTTCAGCAACTTGAGGTGTCTACTGTACATGGTCCATGTCTCTGAGCCTTACAGGAGGGCAGGTATTACTACAGCCCTGTAGACCATGAGCCTGGTGGCAGTTTTGAGGGCCTGGTCTTCAAATACTCTTTTCCTCAAGCGGCCGAAGGCTGCACTGGCGCATGGAGGCCGTGTTGAATCTCGTCGTCGATGCCTGCTCTTGTTGATAGGAGGCTCCCGAGATATGGGAAGTGGTCCACGGTATCCAGGGCCGCGCCGTGGATCTTGATGACTGGGGGGTAGTGCTGTGCGGTGAGGACAGTCTGGTGGAGGACCTTTGTCTTACGGATGTTTAGCGTAAGGCCCATGCTTTCATACGCCTCAGTAAATACGTCGACTATGTCCTGGAGTTCAGCCTCTGTATGTGCGCGGACGCAGTCCTTGGTAAGGCCTCACCTGGAATATTGTATGCAGTTTTAGTCTCCTAATCTGAGGAAGGACATTCTTGCTATTGAGGGAGTGCAGCGAAGGTTCACCAGACTGATTCCCAGGATGGCAGGACTGACATGTAAAGAAAGACTGGATCAACTTGATTTATATTCACTGGCATTTAGAAGAATGAGAGGGGATTGCATGGAAACGTATAAAATTATGACGGGATTGGACAGGTTAGATGCAGGAAGTATGTTCCCGATGTTGGGGAAGTCCAGAACCAGGGTTCACAGTCTAAGGAAAAGGGGTAAGCCATTTAGGACCGAGATGAGGAGAAATTTCTTCACTCAGAGAATTCTGAACCTGTGGAATTCTCTACCACAGAAAGTTGTTGAGGCCAGTTCGTTAGATATATTCAAAAGGGCGTTAAATGTGGCCATTACGGCTAAAGGTATCAAGGGTATGGAGAGAAAGCAGGAAAGGGGTACTGAGATGAATGATCAGCCATGATCATATTGAATGGTGGTGCAGGATCGAAGGGCCGAATGGCCTACTCCTGCACCTGTTTTCTATGTTTCTATGTTTCTATGTTTGTATGCAAAGCACAGGAAAAAATGGTTGAAGTATCGACTCTGCCTCAGTTAGCATTTCTTTCATTGTGCAAAAGAAGGTGAGGGGTTAATTAATGATGCAATCCCGTGAAAGCAACACAAAAGTTGAATAAAAAAACATACGGTGACTGGCAGGTGAGCACTGTTTCTGACACCCGGTGGGAATGGGCGGGGATTTTAAAGCCCCTTGCATTGTGAAACCTTCATATAGTCAAACATTTCCGATGTGCTGTATCGACCTCGTGGCGCAACGTAGCGCGTCTGACCCCAGATCACTTCGAGGTTACTGTTCTTCAGTGTAATTCGGGAATTAATATTTTCTTTGCTATTTGGCAATATCCAGACCCTTGCTCCAAGGTCTGTCTCACTGTTTCCCCGATGTCAGGCAGAGATGCTACTGCTGCCCTCATTTATTTCATGTGACAGGACACAAAAGTTCAAAATAAACCTGCAATTGGCCACATATAGCCCTAAATAGTCAGGATGGCCGAGCGGTCCAAGGTTCTGTGTTCAGGTCGCAGTCTCCTCTGGAGGTGTGGGTTCACATCACACTTCTGACACATCCTGTTTTTAATCATTCAGTGAAACTCATTGTTTGACACCACGACCAACGCCTCAAAAGTGGAATTTTGCAGTCCACCTGCTCGCTTAACACTTCCGTCTGACCTGGTGCTGAAAGTGGAGATGTTTCCGCATTGTAACGGTTAACACGTTCGCCCCACACGTGAAAGCTCACCAGGTGGGAATATTTTCTGGAGCTTTCTCCTCATGCATGCTCAGGGGCGAGTTTGTTCTCCTGTGAAAGGTCAAAAGATCATAAGCATGTAAGGATGAGGGGCCAGAGTAGGCCATTCGGCCCCTCGAGCCTGGTCCACCATTCAAGAAGATCCTGGCAGTTCCTCGACAGCAAGTTTAAACTTCTGGGGCGGAGCTGTAATCAACGACAAAAAGGTAAACTTTGCAGAAGCCCAGCGAAATCAGTCAGGAGATCATGAGATTCTAAATCTCAGGCTCAAAGGTGCGAGCCCCACGTTGGGTGATTATTTTTCATAGAATTATATAATCAGAAGTTTACAGCACGGAAGGAGACCATTTCGGCCCATCGTGACCGTGCCGACCAATAACAGGCTCTCCAGCCTAATCCCACTTTCCAGCTCTCGGTCCATAACCCTGCAGGTTACAGCACTTCAGGTGCTCATCCAAGCACTTTTTAAATGTGGTGAGCGTTTCTGCCTCTACCACCCTTTCAAGCAGTGAGTTCCAGACCCCCACAAACCACTGCATGAAGAAATCTCCTCTCAAATCCTCTACCAAGACTTTAAATTTATGCCCCATGGTTGTTGACCTCTCTGTTAAGGGAAATGGGCCCATTCAATGCAATATATCAAAGCCCCTCATAATTGTCCACACCTCAATGATGCCTCCCCTCAGGTTCTGTTCCATGGAAAACAAATCCAGCCTATCTAATCTGTCCTCATGGCTAAGATTCTCCACTCCCGGCAACATCCTCGTAAATCTCCTCTGTACCATCCTCAGTGCAATCATGTCCTTCCTGTAATATGGCGACCAGAACTGCACGCAGTACTCCAGCTGTGGCCTAACCTGCCCCAGCGACCCCATCTGTTGTATTCTATGCCTCGGCTAATAAAGGCAAGCATTCCATATTCCTTCTTAACCACCTTAGCTACCTGGCCTGCTACTTTCAGGGATCTGTGGAAATGCACTCACTGGATTCTGGGGAGGACCCAGCAGATTGGAAAACTGCAAATGTAATGCCGCTATTTAAAAAAGGAGGCAAACAAAAAGCAGGAAACTACAGTCCCGTTCGCTTAACATCTGTGGTTGGGAAAATGTTGAAATCCATTATTAAAGATGCAGTAGCAGGACATAGAAACATAGAAACATAGAAAATAGGTGCAGGAGTAGGCCGTCGGCCCTTCGAGCTGCACCACCATTCAATAAGATCATGGCTGATCATTCAGTTCAGTACCCCTTTCCTGCTTTCTCTCCATACCCCTTGATCCCTTTAGCAATAAGGGCCACATCTAACTCCCGCTTGAATATATCTAACGAACTGGCATCAACAGCTCTCTGTGGCAGAGAATTCCACAGGTTAACAACTCTCTGAGTGAAGAAGTTTCTCCTCATCTCAGTCCTCAATGGCTTAGCCCTTATCCATTAGCCTCTGACCCCTGGTTCTGGACTTCCCCAACATCTGGGCCTTTCCAGTCCCGTCAGAATTTTATGTGTATCTATGAGATCCCCTCTCATTCTTCTAAACTCCAGTGATCTCTCAATTCCTTGATTCCCCGAGACTCCAAAAATCTATCTAACGCAGTCCTGAATATATTCAGAGACTCAGCATACACAGGCCTGTGGTGCAGAGAATTCCACAGATACATAACTCTCTGAGTGAAGAAATTCCTCCTCATCTCTGTCTTAAATGGCCGACCCCTTAACCTGAGACTGTGGCCCCTGGTTCTAGACACTCCAGCTCGGGGAAAACAACCTCTCAGCATCTACCCTGTCAATTCCCTTCAGAATATTGTGTATTTCAATGAGATCACCTCTCATTCTTCTAAACTCCGGAGAGTATCGGCACATTCTACACAATCTCTCAACTAAAGACAGTCCTCTCATCCCAGGAATCAATCTGGTGAATCTCTGTTGTAACACCTCCCAGGCCAGTATATCCTTCCTTAAATAAGGAGACAAAAACTGTGCACAGTACTCCAGGTGTGGTCTCACCAGGGCCCTGTACAATTGTAGAAAGACTTCCTTATTCTTGTACTGTGGGCTATATATTAGGTACTATGGGGTGAGTGTCCTGTTTTTTTGCTGATTCGACGGTTGTATAAAAAGTTATTAAAATTTGACAGTTGCTCGGCAAAGTTATTTGTATTTCCTTCAGTGTACTCCTTACTCTTCTAGGGCTAGATTTTCCCCAAGCAGTTTTGTCGGCGCACTGACCTCAAGTGCACCATCTTTGCGCGCTGGAAACGGCTCGGGGAAAAACTCGCCCCATCCTGGCCGCTGTGTACAGTCCCCGGAGTCCTGGCGTGGTGTCGATGGTGAAGTGGGGGGCGGAGCCAAATGCCTGCGCCGAAAACACTGCCGGCACCTTCGCACATGGGCTGTAGGGAGAGAAAACGTGGCACTCTGCCATTTTTAAACAGTGTCAAACCCGATGAAAAGCACAGCAGCTTCTCAGCTTCTTCTGTCGCTCGGCGGGCTCTCCCCCCGTCCCTCCCCGATAAAACGCACAGCTCCAGCAGCTGCAACTTCTCCGGTCCACAAGCTCACACTTCTCCGGTGTGTCTTCCCTCCCCTATCCCAGGGATACAGGGACCCAGTGTAATGGAGCCAAGTTTGCTGATGATACAAAGATGGGTGGGAAAACAAATTGTGACACAGCAAAGAAAATCTCAATTCCGGGAGAGGAATATGGAAAAGTACAGTGACCCCGACGTGAAATAAACACCCAGACTTCTGATCTGGAGTCAGACACACTGCCGTTGCACCACGGGGTCTACAGTACAGAGTGCCCATGTTTGTATACATGAAGGTTCCTGAAACACAGTTTCATTTATCCTGCATTGGTGCAATGAAAGGGCTTTAAAATCCCCGGCCACTCCCACCGTGGGTCAGACAGCATCAGAAGCAGTGCCCACCTGTCACTCACCCTCTCACGCCCGCTTTCATCACCTGCTACCCGCGGACTGCAGCAAATCCAGTTCATCATCATCATAGGCAGACCCTCGAAGCGAAGATGACTTGCTTCCACGCCAAAAAAGGATGAGTTCACAGGTGTTTCAATGATGGACCTAATATTCCAGGTCCCGAACTGCATGTTGAAGGGTGGCAGATACCTGTGCGTGGATTGTGTTAACGCGTGGTGGCCGTTGCACCAAAGCCATCACACGGGCTTGACAGAGTGAGCTCTTAGTCCAGTGGTAAGTGTTATCCAAGATGACTGGAGACCAGCTCTGCTGCACGGACCCAGTGCCCACACATATCGCAGTGTGGGCTGGCCCGTGCTTCCCCTGGGCCCCTGGCCCTGAACTCACGCCGCCCCTGGGCACTGATCACATTCCTCCACAGTCTCTCGCTGCTCCTGCTGTATCTGCCCACGCTCCAATCACTGACCTGGACTTTGATGACATCACTCTTCGCTGCCATCGCCCTCCTGCACCAGCTCGCGCTGTACCTTGCCGTGGTACACCACCACGCTGCTCACAGGCCGCCGCTCCCCGCTCCTTTTATGGTCCCGACCTGCCGCTGGTGTTCTCACGCAGTTCGAGGCCTCCACGCTGCTCCCAGCAAATCCAGTTACACGCCGTGTCACCGCAAAATTCTCAGCTGTGATTGTAAGCTGACTATATTTAAATCTATCGCAGAGGCTGCAAGCAGTGTTCCCTGGTAGTCTAGTGGTTAGGGTCTCGTGCTCCCACTGCCGTGGTCTGGGTCTGATTCTTGGTCAGGGAAAGCATTTTTACAGAGCAAGTTGACAAAAATAATTCAAGTCTGCGCGATACTGAATAATTGTTTCAATCATCATTAATCCACCCACATGTGTTGCACACTGAAGGAAATACAAATATGTTTGCTGAGCGACGGCCGAATTTTAATAACTTTTTATACAACCGTAGAATCAGCAGAAAAACAGGTTATTCGGCCCACAGTACCTAATATATAGCCCACAGTACAAGAGTAAGGAAGTCTTGCTACAATTGTACAGGGCCCTGGTGAGACCACACCTGGAGTACAGCGCACAGTTTTGGTCTCCTTATCTGAGGAAGGATACACTTGCCTTGGAGATGGTAGAACAGAGGTTCACCAGATTGATTCCTGGGATGAGAGGACTGTCCTATGGTGAGAGATTGTGTCGAATATGCCGATATTCTCTGGAGTTCAGAAGAATGAGAGGTGATCTCATTGAAACGGACAATATTCTGAAGGGGATTGACAGGGTAGATGTTAAGAAGCCCGGCGAGCTGAGTCGGTAGAGAATGAGATTCATGATCTCAGCGTCGTGGATTCGAGTTGGGCGAATTATTTTCCTTAAACTTAATGTTGCTTTCACGGGAAAACATCTTTAATGAACCCATGATCTTCTTTGCACAATAAAAGGAATGCGAACTGAGGGAGAGTTGATAATTTAATCATTTGTTCTGTGATCTGCATAAGAACACAAGAACCAGGAGCAGGAGTCTACCTTTTGGCCCTTCGAGCCTGCCTTCTTTTGCAACGAAACAAATTATAACCGTGTTTTTAAATTCGCAGTGCGAGATAATTAGAGGGCACCTTTCAATGCTTCACAAAATGTTCCTTGCGCTGCAGCTACCCGGGATCGATTCCTGGTTTGGGAAGTAACTTTGATATCACCGTTTGTCATTGAAGTGGAGTAATTTTATTCAGTTAAATGGATGTCCCAAAGCTCTCCAGAGTGGTGTCAAATCAAATGATTTTGTAATTAAACACCATGAATGTTAGGTGTGGGATTCAAACCCATGCCTCCAGAGAAGATTGTGACCTGAACGCAGCGCCATAGACCACTCAGCCATCCTAACTGTTGTAAGTTGTTGTTACAAGTTATTACTTTGGATATTTTCAGACCGGGCACTTGTTCAGTGTTGCTGGAAGGCCCAGTGCCCGGAATATCCTCTTCCCTGGGGTTTTCCTCAGCCTGTGCTCAGTGTGCAGGGAGCTATGGCCCATGCCTGAGCTAGTTTGCATCATGCGTCAATGTACCCTGGAATGCTTTTGTTCAATTTTATTGCAGACATGTTTTTGTTTCAACAACAATGTTTCCGTCTGTGATCGAACTGGGGACTTTTCGCATGTGAGGCGAACGTGATCACCACTGAACTTCGCAAGCTGCTGCTCAGCTCAGTGCCCAGAGAGAAGTGTTCAGCATCAAGCTGAAATGCTCAATCCCTCTCTCTGCAAAAAGTTCCTTTCACAAACATTTCTCTGACCGCAACTGCACCAAACAACAATGTTCTCTTTTCAAAGTCATTAAACTCCCGAATTTCCACATCTGCAATTTTCTGGACAAAGAAAAGGACTGAAAGCGCTTTGTGATCAGAAAATTGCCGGAACGCCTGTGGTTAATGACAGGGCATTTGATGGTTGATTTCTGTGCACACCTTGGAATTCAGGAGAACTGATTTCGTGGTTTGAAGTTTGAGGTAAACCCACGGGGTGGAGCCAACCGTCACCTGGCAGCAATCAGCGACAGGAACATGCAACTTAAGCAGGCCCGGCTATCAACGGCATTTCCATCGCCGAATCCCCCACCATCAGCATCCTGGGGGTCACCATTGACCAGAAACTTAACTGGACCAGCCACATAAATACTGTGGCAACAAGAGCAGGTCAGAGACTGAGTATTCTGCGGTGAGTGTCTCATCTCCTGACTCCCCAAAGCCCAATCAGGAGTCTGATGGAATACTTGCCTGGATGAGTACGGTTCCAACACACGAGAAGCTCGAAACCATCCAGGACAAAGCAGCCCGATTAATGGGCACCCCATCCACCACCTTCAACATTCACTCCCTCCACCACCGGCGCACCATGGCTGCAGTGTGTACCATCTACAGACAGAGTTTAGGGAGCTAGGAGAGAGATTAAAAAGCAGGACCTCAAAGGTAGTAATCTCCGGATTACACCCGGTGCCACGAGCTAGTGAGTACAGAAATAGGAGGATAGAGCAGGTGGATACGTGGCTGGAGAGATGGTGCAGGCGGGAGGGCTTTAGTTTCCTGAGGCATCGGGACCACTTCTGGTGGAGGTGGGACTTTTACAAGCCGGACAGTTTGCACCTAAACAGAGCCGGGACCAATATCCTCACGGGGGGGTTTGCTCGTGCTGTTGGGGAGGGTTTAAACTAGCTTGGCAGCGGGAGGGGTACCTGAGAATAGATTCAGTAGGGAGGGAAGTAATGCTGGAATTAGAAAGCAAAAATAAAGAAAGTGAGTTTGAAAGAGAGAGGAAACAAGCAGGTAAAAAGGGTAAATAAAGACATTGAAAGACACTGTTGTAGGAAGGCAAAGGCACCTGCTGAATATATAAATGTATGTATGTTTAAAATGTTAGCCAAATATAAAATGGCTGCCAGGGGGCTTAGCAAAGCATGATGGGGATTCGGAAAGCCAGTTTAGCTAAAACTGCTGACTGAGCGCTGACCCTGCAGAGCCTGGTACCAGGAATGTGTTGAATCAACAACTTGAGGCAAGATAGTATACAGAACACTGCGGTACCTCGTACGGAATGTCCTCAAGTCAGTGACCCCCAGATGGGGTGCCTAGCAACCACGGAGATAAGGAGCTAGGCACTGGCGTAACCCATGATTAACGAAGATAAGGGGGGTCTGGAAAACATCACACGGATATGAATTAGCCCCCAACTGTGACGAACTGATCATGCAGCCCCCTGATGTACCGGGGTTAATTCTATTGGCCCATTTAAACCTATATGTGATCTATATTCATTATGATTGGATTGTGTCCAGCCGAAGTGGGCTGAGTAACTGTAATGAACTATTGTAATACATATAAATATCGATGAATTTCTTTGTTCGGCGGAGTAGAGTGCCTGGAGTTGGACCAGACGCTCTCTCCCCTCCGGCATAATAAATGCCGTTTTGGCGTTGGAACCGACCCCGAGTGTCGAGTGATTCTTCCACGAAAACATTTGCGCTAACAGTGGCGTCACGAACAGGA
Source organism: Pristiophorus japonicus (assembly GCF_044704955.1). Taxonomy (NCBI): domain Eukaryota; kingdom Metazoa; phylum Chordata; class Chondrichthyes; family Pristiophoridae; genus Pristiophorus; species Pristiophorus japonicus. The sequence goes on along the minus strand of NW_027254671.1, from coordinate 112,619 downwards.
TTTCCCGGAGTCGCTGGACGTCCTTGGAAAAACCCGGGTGAGTATAAAAGAATTTTAATTATAAAGGGTGCGGAAGGTGGAGGCCAGTTGATCGACACGACGAGACGGTCTAATATCTCAAACGCCTAGCCTGAGCCTGAATTAAGAGGACTTTTTTCCCACGTGACGGCCAGGAACTCAGTCGGCGTAGGGAATGCACTTAGACCGTGGGACCGTGATACCGAGCGACATCTCCCGGACCCAGTCGTGTGATTTGAAAATATACCCCGGAGACCAGGCGGTGCACAGCGACCAAAGGAAACCAAACCTGTGAACAGGGTCAGACCGACAGACAAAACGGTGGTAGGTAGTCGTTAAGGAGGCGTGGGGCATTGCGGGAATTGCTTAAACGCATTTTAAGAATTGTATAAGTTTGTGTAATTGCAGAACTTGTGACCTGACAGGAGTCAGGAGACGGTCTGCTACAAGTTACGCTAGGAAGAAAGTGGAACTCTGAGAGTCGATTCCTAACGGTTCTAGTCCTACCCAGGAATGGCCAATAAATCAAGTAATCTCGAGTGGGGACTAGAAGGGTCCCTTACCCGCCACCTGGCGGAAAAACCAAAGAAACTAATTGAGAAGATGATTAAGTCAGGATGGAACCCCCAGGACCCGCCAGCAAATCAACGGGAATGGTGGGAGAAGGAAAGGAAAGATAAAGATGAGAAAGACGTGGTCATGATTCTTCAAACCCACATAAAATTAACAGAGGAAGTTAATCAATATGTAAGAAATAAAAAAAACTGATTGTGATTATCTTAAGTGAAGTATTGATCCAAGAATAGATCCAGCCAAACAATAAACTTTGTTGAATGAAAAGAGACTTTTGTGAATGTTTGTCTAGGAATGAGATAATGAATGGAGAAGGGAAGCTGTAATGCCTTTAAAAAAAGCCTGTGTCTCTGGAGGCTGCAGGCTGGGGAAGTACGCTCCCATTTTTCCTTTGTGTAAAACCTTGACGCGAAAGCTTTTAGCTCAGGAAAGAGATTTTTAAATTACAGATTGGCAGTACAATACTTGAATTGGGATTTTGAGATAATCCAGGTGATTCTCATTGATAAACATTTTGGTTGTATAGGAAAATCTTGAGTTTGGAAGCATTTTTAATAAAAGTACACATACTGCGTCAGGAACTGAAGCTTAAAAAAGATGTAATTTATGAAATATAGTACCACAAAATTGCAGTTACAGAGCAAAAGATTAGAGTTTTGATCAGCTTCAAAAACGGAATTTAAGCAAAAAAATCCAGAATACCATATTTGACATTTTGGAATTCAACAACAAATACAAATTCTACAAAAGGGGAGCAGAAATTAGGATGGGAACAGTGAAGAGTTAATTTTGTTGTGAAGGTTTCAAGTACCACTGGTTAAGAAAAGGCACAACAAAATGCGATACATTGAAAACAAAAAGTTAAATCTGATCTCTTTTAAAAAATAAAACTAAAAAGTTTGGAAAAAAAGACGTAACGTACTAAATAAGTGCTGAAAAAAAAAGTGTTTGCGATGGAAAAAGACATAAAAGGGGTCAGAGGGTCTAGAAAGGAGGAGGAATTGAGGGAAATCCTTATTAGTCAGGAAATTGTGTTGGGGAAATTGATGGGATTGAAGGCCGATAAATCCCCAGGGCCTGATGGACTGCATCCCAGAGTACTTAAAGAGGTGGCCTTGGAAATAGCGGATGCATTGACAGTCATTTTCCAACATTCCATTGATTCTGGATCAGTTCCTATCGAGTGGAGGGTAGCCAATATAACCCCACTTTTTAAAAAAGGAGGGAGAGAGAAAACATGGAATTATAGACCGGTCAGCCTGACCTCAGTAGTGGGTAAAATGATGGAATCAATTATTAAGGATGTCATAGCAGTGCATTTGGAAAGAGGTGACATGATAGGTCCAAGTCAGCATGGATTTGTGAAAGGGAAATCATGCTTGACAAATCTTCGGAAGTTTTTTGAGGATGTTTCCAGGAAAGTGGACAAGGGAAAACCAGTTAATGTGGTGTATTTCGACTTTCAGAAGGCTTTCGACAAGGTCCCACACAAGAGATTAACGTGCAAAATTAAAGCACATGGAATTGGGGGTAGTGTGCTGACATGGATTGAGAACTGGTTGTCAGACAGGAAGCAAAGAGTAGGAGTAAATGGGGGCTTTTCAGAATGGCAGGCAGTGACTAGTGGGGTACCGCAAGGTTCTGAGCTGGGGCCCCAGCTGTTTACATTGTACATTAATGATTTAGACGCGGGATAAAATGTAGTATCTCCAAATTTGCGGATGACACTAAGTTGGGTGGCGGTGTGAGCTGCGAGGAGGATGCTATGAGGCTACAGAGTGACATGGATAGGTTAGGTGAGTGGGCAAATGCATGGCAGATGAAGTATAATGTGGATAAATGTGAGGTTATCCTCTTTGGTGGTAAAAACAGAGAGACAGACTATTATCTGAATGGTTACAGATTAGGAAAAGGAGAGGTGCAACAAGACCTGGGTGTCATGGTACATCAGTCATTGAAGGTTGGCATGCAGGTACAGCAGGCGGTTAAGAAAGCAAATGGCATGTTGGTCTTCATAGCGAGGGGATTTTAGTACAGGGGCAGGGAGGTGTTGCTACAGTTGTACAGGGCCTTGGTGAGGCCATACCTGGAGTATTGTGTACAGTTTTGGTCTCCTAACTTGAGGAAGGACATTCTTGCTATTGAGGAAGTGCAGCGAAGGTTCACCAGACTGATTCCCGGGATGGTGGGTCTGACCTTTCAAGAAACACTGGATCAACTGGGCTTGTATTCACTGGAGTTCAGAAGAATTAGAGGGGACCTCATAGAAACGTTTAAAATTCTGACGGGTTTAGACAGGTTAGATGCAGGAAGAATGTTCCCAATGTTGGGGAAGTCCAGAACCAGGGGTCACAGTCTAAGGATAAGGGGTAAGCCATTTAGGACCGAGATGAGGAGAAACTTCTTCACCCAGAGAGTGGTGAACCTGTGGAATTCTCTACCACAGAAAGTTGTTGAGGCGAATTCACTAAATATATTCAAAAGGGAGTGAGATGAAGTCCTTACTACTAGGGGGATCAAGGGGTATGGCGAGAAAGCAGGAATGGGGTACTGAAGTTGCATGTTCAGCCATGAACTCATTGAATAGCGGTGCAGACTAGAATGGCCGAATGGCCTACTCCTGCACATATTTTTCTATGTTTCTATGTTTCTATAACTTACTAAATATGAGTTAATATTGGCTGTGAAAAAGATATTGGTTTAATTGGGAAAAGGAAAAAAAAATTGGAGGATGTAAAAGACACTCTCCATTGATAATGATTTTAAATTACGAGAAAGTTTCACTGCCGTTTGAAAAGATTTCCAGAATAGACATTGTTAATCAAGAAAAATTCCGAACAGTCGAAACAAGCAGGAGGGTTTTGAAAATAACGAGGAGAAAAAATCTAAGCTATGCGAACTCAGCAGAGAGAGAAATAAAACACAAGATTTGCCCATTGCACGGAACCGTTAAAAAAAATCGAAATGTTGGCATGTATACAGCTTGTGTGAAAATTGGATTTCAGTAAACAAAATTGCCATTAAAAATGTGTGCTCTCATTTAAAAAAAATCTTTGGCAAGTACTTGAATTAGATGTTAAGGAAAAAAATTGGAGTTTAATCTAAAATGCTGTCTTTCCCGATGAGAAGATTTTTATTATGACCACTTTACCAATGATTTCTGCTGTTTTAACGGATTCCTAATTTCTAAGCCAGTTTTGAAGGCACAAAGATTTGGATGATTACGTGAAGTCACGTGATGACATCAGGCCTTCTTACAAACCTGTAAAGGAGTTAACCCTTTCCATTGACAGCTGTTTTACACTGGACCTTACTAATTTGAATTTCTTACTAAAATAAAGAAGACTCACCTGACAGACAGTGGAAATGGTGGGACAGTCAGAATAAATATAAAACAGAACTAGCTGGTCAAGAGTTAAAAGCTAAGAAAAATAAGCTGGAAGAGATTTTAAAAAACAGGACCAGACGGATAGTACAGTGTGCAGCCAAAGCACCATCACCTGTGGCAATCGAGCCAATGTATCCCACGGTGGGTAGGTGAAGTCCACAAACCCAACCTAACAGTAAAGCACACTGCGATGTTTGGAGGAATAGTGGTGGCATTGGTGTTGATTAGAGTTTGGATAATATTTAGATGGGTCATCGTGCAGGCTCGAGCAAGCAGGCCCAAATACAAAACCGACGGCAGCACAGACAGGGACATGAAGTGATCGAGATGGTACGACTATAAAGAATATGGATAACCTAACCCTTACCTCCGATTCCACAGAGTGACCGCGACACAAGTAGACCAGAACCTAACACCTGGTGACGCCCAGGCTATCTGTTTAAAATTTGCAGATAAAACCATCACCGAGATGGGACGGCAGTGGTGACTTCGATTCTGGGGACTCATGATACTGGCAACCTTGAGGCCCACACAAGCACTGGATGATACAGACGGACTACGAGAGGTACGGCACACGCAAGAAAGACACAACTGCATCAACTATAGGGATTTGTTTGCTTTGACTGATGGAATATGCATTCCAGCAGCCAAGGACTGGAGCAAGGACAGAACTGATTTTAACGCGTGGCTGCAAATGAATCCGGATAAGAATAGAGTATGTGTGCGATGCTCCACGGGTACAAGAAGCAGTTGCATTAGACGAAGGGAGGCTAAGGGGGACCGATGAATGTACCTTTGGAATAATTTGCGCGCCTCCTGCCCAGACACAACTGTTCGTCACCCACAAAGAGAGGGTGGGGCTGTGTGGATACTATGAGGAGGTAGAGGCTGCCGCAATATCGTTGTATGTATGCTTCTCACCCCTCTGACACCGCGCCCCATAAGAACCACCACACTGCCCATGGAATTGCCATGTCCAACAATTACAAGGGGACTGGAAAATGGGATCGTGCTGTCCAACGAGGGTGAACTATTGTATGATAATGTTAAGCATGAAATTGTGCCTGTCCTGATCAATATCTCAGGTATACAGATGCCGGAATATTGTACAGAGCAGGCAAGAAATATGTATAATGTATTAAGTAAAGTTGTAATGCAGCAGGCTGCCGATGCCATGGGTGCCAGTAGATTCCGAGGATAGGAGCCAGTTCATAGGACTAAGAGGGAAACAGTTAATGATGTTGCGACCGGTTTTAATGCCAGAACCTCCATAGTAAACTCACTGGACATACAAAGGCTAAATGAAAGGGTGGAGCAGCTTAAAGGGGTGATGAAGGGATTATGAGAACGGGCAGAGCGGACTCAGGAAGGTCAAGCCGAACTCGGAAGAGAGGGTGCTGAAATCCAATTGGATGGCCTCTCGGTCCTGGAAGCTCAGGCAAAAACAATCAATCACCTTATCGACAGAGAGAGAGAAGGTACCGCAAAACTTAGACAGGGACAACTCTGTCACGCTTATGGCCTATGGATGGTGGGACAGATACGGCACAACCTCGATCATATCCAAAGGGGGGAGTTGCCAGACTGGAAAGACAGCCCACATCTGGCTCAGTTGGCCAAACTGAAGGGGACATTGGGTAATTGCACTCTGAAGGGACTAACCAGAGTATGCCCAGTAATCCCAAACTGCCGAATGGGCAAAGCTTGCCAGAGTGGGAATAGCCCTGATGATACCGATAGTCACACAAGACTCAGGACCGTTTCCCCTTTATCAACTGTAGAATATCGGGATCATACGGGAAAACACCTCCCTCCATTACTATCTGACCGCAGCCCCTGCTGTCCGCAGAGACAACACTCTCTATGGGATCTCCCTGACGGGATGCAAGCAGACGGGTGACATTACGGTGTGCCCTCACCATTTGGGACAGGGAGAACTAGTCGAATGTGGATTTAATCCAACCGATGGATGTGTATTGGAAATAGTACCTGCCCCCACACATTTTGCCAGAACAGGTTACGGGGGCAAAGGGAAATACTGTGTCTCTACCACGGCACACTCATATCGGTACAATGGCTTACAATGCCAGATCTCACAACCAAACTTTTGCTTCACACCCCTACAACCTCACAACAGGACAAGCCCGCATTATCCAGGTTCGACACCGAGGCCCAAAATCATTAACGCCATCGATCAGCTCCACGATCACCTGCAGGATTATGACGAGCCAGAGCAGGCTCCTATCCCACATTTAGTTGCAGTATTAAGGGAACTAAGACTCAGAGTAGGCCAGTGGGTCAGACTCTACCACCAACTACAGACAAAGATTGAAATACTGGAGAAGGATACTGACCAAGAGTTACAAAACCAGAGTTGGTGGAGGAGGGTCTGGGACTGGGACATGAACGAAAACATCCACCCCTGGATTGGAATAATATCACACAAACTGGTAGGGATAGAGCTGGTCTTAGCACTAACATGGAGAGTCATGGCCTGTCGATCCTGCAGGCATTATGCACGACAAAGGAGTATCAGAACAAGGGCTCAAGTAAATAAAGTGACTTGTCCAGCAGAGGGACAGGGGAATCTGTACTATATCAATTTGATCTAAGCAACTGGGACTTCTGACACCACGTGACTGGCCAGCACGTCGAGGCAGGAAGTACCGGGTGGTACATAAAAATATCAGTCGAGTAACAAATAATGTTGTCGGTTAAAGGAGACTAGGTTGAGTCCATTACCGAAAGGGGGGATTATTGTAGGGCAAAGGCAAAGGCACCTGCTGAATATATGTATGCATATATGTATGTGTAAAATGGTAGCCAGATACAAAATGGCTGCCAGGGATTCTGCAAAGCACTCGGGGAATTCAGCTAACAGTTAGCTTGAAAATTTTTTTGGGTAGCTGATGACACTGCAGTTCCATGTACAGGAACACTGGAAAGAGCGAGCTCAGCAGAACGTCCTTAATCAACAAGCCACAGACAGGATGTCCCAGCAGAATGCTGAACAAATAAATTCCTGTGACTGTATAAGGATAAGGAGGTTAGGTGCAGACAGAACCAAAGGACAGTAGAGATAAGGGGATCTGGAGAATCTCACGAGGCCATGAATAAGCCCCAGCTAAAACATGAGGTGATCACACAGTTCCCTGGTGCCTGGGGGCCAATTCCATTGTCCCAGTGGAATCGATTTGAAATTTATAGTCGTTATGATTGGATTGTGTCCAGCTGACATGGGCTAAGTAATTGTAATGAACTGTTGTAAAACATATAAATATCGATGAATTTCTTTGTTCGGTGGAGTGGAATGCCTGGAGTTGGACCAGAGGCTCTCTCCCCGCCTTTGTAATAAAGGCCATTTTGGGATTGGAACCGATCCCGAATGTCGAGTGATTCTTCCAGAAAAAGATTTGTGCTAACATAACCCGTGCTGTACCAGCCCTGGGAGAGATTGATGGGAAAGTGTAGAGTGAGCTTTACTCTGTATCTAACCCCGTGCTGTACCTGTCCTGGGAGAGATTGATAGGACAGTGTAGAGGGAGCTTCACTCTGTATCTAACCCCGTGACTGCTTTGAGTGCTGTTGAGGGGGATGACTCATCAGGAGCGGGCAGCAGCAGCTAAGTTCATGGCACCATGGCTGGCTCTGTTGCACAGAAGGGCAGGAAAAAGAGTGGGCGAGCGATAGTGATAGGGGATTCAATTGTAAGGGGAATAGATAGGCGTTTCTGCGGCCGCAACCGAGACTCCAGGATGGTATGTTGCCTCCCTGGTACAAGGGTCAAGGATGTCTCAGAGCGGGTGCAGGACATTCTAAAAAGGGAGGGAGAACAGCCAGTTGTCGTGGTGCACGTTGGTAGCAATGACATAGGTAAAAAAAGGGATGAGTTCCTACGAAATGAATTGAAGGAGCTAGGAGCTAAATTAAAAAGTAGGACCTCAAAATTAGTAATCTCGGGATTGCTACCAGTGCCACGTGCTAGTCAGAGTCGGAATCGCAGGATAGCTCAGGTGAATACGTGGCTTGAGCAATGGTGCAGCAGGGAGGGATTCAAATTCCTGGGGCATTGGAACTGGTTCTGGGGGAAGTGGGACCAGTACAATCAGGACGGTCTGCACCTGGGCAGAATCGGAACCAATGTCTTCGGGGGAGTATTTGCTAGTGCTGTTGGGGAGGAGTTAAACTAATATGTCAGGGGGATGGGAACCAATGCAGGGAGATAGAGGGAAACAAAAAGGAGGCAAAAACAAAAGACAGAAAGGAGATGAGGAAAAGTGGAGGGCAGAGAAACCCAAGGCAAAGAACAAAAAGGGCCATTGTACAGCAAAATTCTAAAAGGACAGAGGGTGTTAAAAAAACAAGCCGGAAGGCTTTGTGTCTTAATGCAAAGAGTATCCGCAATAAGGTGGATGAATTAACTGTGCAAATAGATGTCAACAAATACGATGTAATTGGGATTACGGAGACATGGCTCCAGGATGATCAGGGCTGGGAACTCAACGTCCAAGGGTTTTCAACATTCGGGAAGGATAGAATAAAAGGAAAAGGAGGTGGGGTAGCATTGCTGGTTAAGAAGGAGATTAAGGCAATAGTTAGGAAGGACATTAGCTTGGATGATGTGGAATCTATATGGGTAGAGCTGCAGAACACCAAAGGGCAAAAAACGTTAGTGGGAGTTGTGTACAGACCTCCAAACAGTAGTAGTGATGTTGGGGAGGGCATCAAACATGAAATTAGGGGTGCGTGCAATAAAGGTGCAGCAGTTATACTGGGTGACTTTAATATGCACGTAGATTGGGCGAACCAAACTGGAAGCAATACGGTGGAGGAGGATTTTCTGGAGTGCATAAGGGATGGTTTTTTAGACCAATATGTCGAGGAACCAACTAGGGGGGAGGCCATCTTAGACTGGGTGTTATGTAATGAGAGAGGATTAATTAGCAATCTCGTTGTGCGAGGCCCCTTGGGGAAGAGTGACCATAATATGGTGGAATTCTGCATTGGGATGGAGAATGAAACAGTTAATTCAGAGACCGTGGTCCAGAACGTAAAGAAGGCTAACTTTGAAGGTATGAGGCGTGAATTGGCTGGGATGGATTGGCGAATGATACTTAAGGGGTTGACTGTGGATGGGCAATGGCAGACATTTAGAGACCGCATGGATGAACTACAACAATTGTACATTCCTGTCTGGCATAAAAATAAAAAAGGGAAGGTGGCTCAACCGTGGCTATCAAGGGAAATCAGGGATAGTATTAAAGCCAAGGAAGTGGCATACAAATTGTCCAGAAATAGCAGCGAACCTGGGGACTGGGAGAAATTTAGAACTCAGCAGAGGAGGACAAAGGGTTTGATTAGGGCAGGGAAAATGGAGTATGAGAAGAAGCTTGCAGGGAACATTAAGACGGATTGCAAAAGTTTCTATAGATATGTAAAGAGAAAAAGGTTAGTAAAGACAAACGTAGGTCCCCTGCAGTCAGAATCAGGGGAAGTCATAACGGGGAACAAAGAAATGGCGGACCAATTGAACAAGTACTTTGGTTCGGTATTCACGAAGGAGGACACGAACAACCTTCCGGTTATAAAAGGGGTCGGGGGGTCTAGTAAGGAGGAGGAACTGAGGGAAATCCTTATTAGCCGGGAAATTGTGTTGGGGAAATTGATGGGATTGAAGGCCGATAAATCCCCAGGGCCTGATGGACTGCATCCCAGAGTAATTAAGGAGGTGGCCTTGGAAGTAGTGGATGCGTTGACAGTCATTTTCCAACATTCCATTGACTCTGGATCAGTTCCTATGGAGTGGAGGGTAGCCAATGTAACCCCACTTTTTAAAAAAGGAGGGAGAGAGAAAACAGGGAAGTATAGACCGGTCAGCCTGACATCGGTAGTGGGTAAAATGATGGAATCAATTATTAAGGATGTCATAGCAGTGCATTTGGAAAGAGGTGACATGATAGGTCTAAGTCAGTATGGATTTGTGAAAGGGAAATCATGCTTGACAAATCTTCTGCAATTTTTTGAGGATGTTTCCAGTAGAGTGGATAAGGGAGAACCAGTTGATGTGGTATATTTGGAATTTCAGAAGGCGTTCGACAAGGTCCCACACAAGAGATTGATGTGCAAAGTTAGAGCACATGGGATTGGGGGTGGTGTAATGACATGGATTGAGAACTGGTTGTCAGACAGGAAGCAAAGAGTAGGAGTAAATGGGTACTTTTCAGAATGGCAGGCAGTGACTAGTGGGGTTCCGCAAGGTTCTGTGCTGGGGCCCCAGCAGATTACACTGTACATTAATGATTTAGATGAGGGGATTAAATGTAGTTTCTCCAAATTTGCGGATGACACCAAGTTGGGTGGCAGTGTGAGCTGCGAGGAGGATGCTGTGAGGCTGCAGAGCGACTTGGATAGGTTAGGTGAGTGGGCAAATGCATGGCAGATGAAGTATAATGTGGATAAATGTGAGGTTATCCACTTTGGTGGTAAAAACAGAGAGACAGACTATTATCTGAATGGTGACAGATGAGGAAAAGGGGAGGTGCAAAGAGACCTGGGTGTCATGGTACATCAGACATTGAAGGTTGGCATGCAGGTGCAGCAGCCGGTTAAGAAAGCAAATGGCTTGTTGGCATTCATAGCAAGGGGATTTGAGCACAGGGGCAGGGAGGTGTTGCTTCAGTTGTACAGGACATTGGTGAGGCCACACCTGGAGTATTGTGTACAGTTTTGGTCTCCTAACCTGAGGAAGGACATTCTTGCTATTGAGGGAGTGCAGCGAAGGTTCACCAGACTGATTCCCGGGATGGCGGGACTGACCTATCAAGAAAGACTGGATCAACTGGGCTTGTATTCACTGGAGTTCAGAAGAATGAGAGGGGACCTCATAGAAACATTTAGAATTCTGACGGGGTTAGACATGTTAGATGCAGGAAGAATGTTCCCAATGTTGGGGAAGTCGAGAACCAGAGGTCACAGTCTAAGGATAAGGGGTAAGCCATTTAGGACCGAGATGCGGAGGAACTTCTTCACCCAGAGAGTGGTGAACCTGTGGAATTCTCTACCACAGAAAGTTGTTGAGGCCAATTCACTAAATATATTCAAAAAGGAGTTAGATGAGGTCCTTACTACTAGGGGGATCAAGGGGTATGGCGAGAAAGCAGGAATGGGGTACTGAAGTTGAATGTTCAGCCATGAACTCATTGAATGGCGGTGCAGGCTAGAAGGGCCGAATGGCCTACTCCTGCACCTACTTTCTATGTTTCTATGTCTATGTTTCTATGTCCATTGTTCTGTGTCTCCTTCTGAGATGGAGGTGATAAGTGCTTTTACAAATTAGAGTGGCTTTGTCAGTGGCCCCCTTCCTGGCCGACAGGTCTTTTGTCAATGGATGACTGACAGGTCTGTTGTCCCAGCTCACTGCCATGCGGTCTCTGGAGTTTTAACAAAACCAGCTTTTTCACATATCTGCGCAGGGTGTCCCCAGCACAGGGAAAATAGCCTCAGAAAAATAAAATCCACAAAATATTCTCGACTGAGTCCATTCTTTAAACAGAAACTTTGCGATCTCTTCATTCTGCTCTGCTAATTATCGATCTTGCCACGTAAAAAGTGCGTTGGCATTGCAATGCATTAATGTAAAATTAATGAAAAGAAAATGCAACGTTTTGTCGAGTGCAAAACATGCAGTGTCTGCATTTCAAAAAGCATTGCTTTTATTCATCCTGCGGAATGCATATTGCACAGATAATCTCAGCACACATTGTGCAGGCAAAGGCAGCATTAGACAACAAAGTGATTTCTCCTCCGCTGATTTGTAGCAGATAACTGACGGTTGAGCACACAATTTGACAACTAGACTTGTAGATCAAGCATCAATGAAAAAGGCAACAAAACTGCCCACCAGCACCAGGTGTCTTTCACTTGTTTGTCCCAAATTTTCAGCAGCAGGGACAACAAGAATTTAGATTTTACTGAGATTTGAACTCAGATCACTAGATTTAAAGTCAAGAGGGCTCACCATTACACCATGGAACCAACTATGCCAAAACTTTTGAAGCATACTTCGTCACAAACAGGGCACTGGAAGGCTGGAAAGTAGATCACACCGGTTGTGCCAGAGCTGGTTGGTGGCAACATGGAAGTGTTTGCAGTGTGCGGGACCAGACTGCTTCCACACATCCACAATGAAAGTCCCACCCTTTAGTTGGGAAAAGTACAACTGATAGTGGATAAGTTCCAACCCGGTCGGAGCAATCTGAAGCTTTAACTGACTGACATCCTGGTTTTGCATGTCTTGCAGTGTGTATCTGTGGTGCAATGGTTTAGCGCATTCGGCTGGTAACTGAAAGGTGGGTAATCCAAACCCATCTCCGGGCAAAGCCTTTTAATGTTTTTCCCCGAGGATTCGGTGCCGCACAGTTCCGGGTTGTCATTGTGCATTTTGGCTGCACCAATATATTCCGCAAACATTGCAAGCTTTGCTGTTATCCAGTGAGTTCCCACTCCAATACTTTTATGAGCATTCAGCACAAGTAAAATGATAAAAAAAAATTTACATGGATCATGTTCCTCCATCCAGTCCAATCAAAATAAATTATGTTATTGAGTTTAAAGGAACTGGTGAAAACTGATTCTATTGATACATATATCGAACTGGAACTTCGGGCTCAAGTGCTCCTCCTATCAAGAATAGACACACACACAATCAATGGTTTTACAACTGAGTCATAAAAACTTACAATTTCTCATACAGCATGTAAATGAGATGGGGATAAAAATTCATCACATGTGAAGAGAAAATGAATGATGAAAGATACTACTGTCCCTCAGTAACTATATTATTATTTATTTCATCCTGAAAAAGGTATCGGTTAGTTAACGGTGATTAAATGAATTTTTATTTTTTGAATTGAAAAAAGCTGTTACAAAAGTTACCGCCCTGACCTGGAATCGAAGCTGTTTTTCGGAGGTACAAGGAGTGGTTTTACCCAATCATTTAAAGGTGATTTCAAAGAATCACGTGGCGTTAAATTCAGATCAAGGTTACGATGTGTTTCGGTGTGAAACAAGTGGATTGAAAAGGACAATAATGACACCAAGCATTACGATGCAGCGATGCAGCAATGCAGCGTTCCCTGGTGGTCCAGTGATTAGGATTCGGCGCTCTCACCACCGCGGCCCTGGGTCGATTTCCGGCCAGGGAAATTGCACTTCCATCAAAATTAAAACCTTATAAGAAAGAGTTGCATGCATCTAATGTGGTAAAAAAGATTCATTGACTTAAACATCATTAATTAATCCATTGTAGAACTTCAATCATTTATTTTGCCCTGAGTATGTGAGGAACTTTTATCCCGACCTCATTGTATTTTAGGGGCATGCTCTAGCCCCGGTATCTCCACCTGTGAAAGTAGGAAACTGCTGGAAATACACAACAGGACGGGTAGCCTTTGACAAACAATTAAACCCAGGTTAAAGACTCTCTCCCTTCCCGTGCCCTTTGCGGGACACTTGTTCCCCTTTAATTTTACAGACTGACTGAGTTCACAAACCGCGGGGAGAGAGTAGGTGTCTCCGCGGCCCCGCTGTGCTAACATGGAAGATAAGACGATGGGGATGTGGGGTGGTGGGTGGGGATCAGTGACATGTTTGTGTAAAGGGCAGCGGAGGAGAAGGATTGACAGCTGTCAGCGAGGGACAGAAGTTGTTTAAGGTGAGCCAACACATTCCCGATCAGCACAGAAGGCATTCACTGGTCAGCTGCCCTCTGCTGTACTTCTGGTCAGAGCGGTTTCCGCAGTGGAGCCGTTATCACGTTTGCTTTCCACGTGAAAGGATCCCGTGCAGGAAGATTATGTTTAAACTTGCTGTGGATGAACAGCCATGGGCGAGTTTATTCTCCTGTCGAAAGGGCGACAGTGGCTTCTCCCTTATTCTTTAATTGCTCTTTATTTCACTTCACTAAATAGATATATTTGAGTGAGATAAATTGTTCCAGAGTGTCGCACACTTCATCTTTTCTTCCCCATTAAACACGTAAAATGAGGCCGGGGAATAAATACAGAAAACAAAGCAGAGGGATACAGACAAGAGGAAGAGAGAAGGGGAAATACTGTCCCCACCCAGAACTAATGCAGAAACCCCCCTGCTGCGCTGGGGGTGGCCACCCACAGCCTGGATACACTAACGTCCCAACAGCTCATTGACTGTCGGAGTGGAACTGTGCGGCGCTTCAGAAGACAGGACGAAAAAGCAAAGTCACTGATTCAGTCCCATGTGCTTCTCTGACTGACACCGGGGAAACGGTGAGACAGATTTTGGAGCATAGGTCTGGTTATTGTGAAACAGCAAAGAAAATATTACGTCTGGAATTAAATTATTTAATGCGTATCCTGCTCGTTTAGTGGTTAGGCATTCACAGAGGGAGCCCGAGTTCGGAAAGTAACTTTTTAATTCAAACTGTTTTCAAATAATTACATGCAATTAATTAAACTCTGTGGGAGGTGGGGTGATTAAAACATCACCGATCGGAAAGGAATTGTCCGCGGGAAGCCTCCAACCGGAATTTTTGGGCTAATATTCCCACCCGAATTGTTTTGCAGACTTACAGTCAATACTTCAATAACTGAACTGTAATAATTTCAGGAGCTTTCATCATAGATGATATTTTACACCCTATCTGACTTAACACACTCTGAATTTTTGAAATTGGTTTAAAATGTTCATTGCTCAGAAGACAAGGAACCTGGGGTACTTTTTTCAATTTATTTCACAGCAATTATATTCTAAAATAATATTTTTGCCCCGGCTCCAACCTTGGACCTTTCGTGTCTGAGACAAACGCAATGACCGCTACACTACAGAAACCACTGCTAAATTTAGTGCCCAGAGAGAAGTGTTAAGCCAGAAGGTGTAATTCTGAGTCCCTTTCTGTGAAAAAATCTTTTCCCAAGCATTTCTCTGACCGAAGCTGCACAAGTCAAAAATGTTCTTTTCAAAGTCGTCAAACTCCCAAATTAACTCCCACAATCTTCTGGATCAGAAAGCTCCAGTTGTGCCGACGCAATCCATAAATCTGACTTTACTCACCCTGTATTTTAGGAGATTGGTTTAAAATGTTCATTGCTCATAAGACACGGAACCTGGGGCTACTTTTGTTCAATGTATTTCACAGCAAATATATTCTAAAATAAAGTACTTGCCCAGGCTCAAACCAGGGACATTCCATGTGGGAGGTGAACATGATAACGGCTACACTACGTAAACCTTTCGTTAACCCAGCCCCCGGTTCGTCATTTGTACCACAATTAAACCCAATGAGATCGGAATAAAAGTTCCTCACAGGCTCATGGCAAAATAAATTGTAAAAGATTTACAAAATAATTTATGTATTAATTAATGATGTTCAAGTCAATGATTCTTATTTTTTATACATGATTTGCATATAGATCTGTAAAATAAATGATCTTTTTTTTTTTAATAAGGTTTTGAACTAAAAGTACAATTTCCGAGGGTGGGAATTGAACCCAGGACACAACTTTGAGAGCAGAGACTCGTGACCACTCGACAACCAGGGACCGATATACCATTTTTTTGCTGCATCTTTATAGTTAATGACATTACTGTCATTTCCAGTTCACTTGATTCACACCGAAACAGATTGTAACTGTTGTGCATGCATGCCTGTTTACTGTGTGATGTCTGTAACACTGCTATGCAACACTGAATGTACTCTTACACTGTACACACCTGACCTACACCAGAGGATGCTGCTGCTTGAGACCGAAAGGTTACCTGCAACCCAGTATATAAAGGAGCTCACAGCTTGGTGTCCTCACTCGAGGAGCTTCAAATAAAGGACTACACGTCTACACAGTTTAAGTATCATACCGTGCCTGGTGGAGTCATTATCAAAGGTGCCGACAGTAAACATGATCGGAAATTCACGCCACTTGAGATCACATTCAAATGATTCACTGCATCCACCCCTTGTACCACCGCAACACAGGTTCGATTCTTGGTCAGGGAGATAATATTTACAACATGGTTTTCAAACTAATAGCCCTATATAAATATCAACATGCAGCAAATGTGAAAAAATGATTTCATTTAATCATGTTCAATTAACCGATAACTTTCTTTCGCAGAATTAAAGAAATTATAATATGGTTACTGAGGGATAGTGGTACATCAGAACTAAAGAACAGAAGAATTAGGAACAGGAGAAGGCCATCTCGCCCCTCGAGCCTGCTCCGCCATTCAACAAGATCATGGCTGATCTGGCCGTGGACTCAGCTCCACTTATCCGCCCGCTCCTCATAACCCTTAATTCCCTTATTGGTTAAAAATCTATCTATCTGTGACTTGAATACATTCAATGCGCTAGCCTCAACTGCTTCCTTGGCAGAGAATTCCACAGATTCACAACTCTCTGGGAGAAGGAATTCTTTCTCAAATCGGTTTTAAATTGGCTCCCCCGTATTTTGAGTCTGTGCCCCCTAGTTCTAGTCTCCCCGACCAGTGGAAACAATCTCTCTGCATCTATCTTGTTATCCCTTTCAATATTTTAAATGTTTCTACAAGATCCTTCTGAACTCCAACGCGTAAAGACCCAGTCTACTCAATCTATCATCATAATGTAACCCCCTCATCTCCGTAATCAGCCGAGTGAATCGTCTCGGTACCCCCTCCAAAGCTAGTATATCCTTCCTTAAGTAAGGTGACCAAAACTGCATGCAGTACTCCAGGTGCGGCCTCACCAATACCTTATAAGTTGCAGCAGGACCTCCCTGCGTTTTACTCCATGCCTCTTGCAATGAAGGCCAACATTCCATTTCGCCTTCCTGATTACCTGTTGCACCGACAAACTAACTTTTTGGGATTCATGCACAAGGACCGCCAGGTCCCTCTGCACCGCAGCATGTTGCAATTTCTCCCCATTCAAATAATATTCCCTTTTACTGTTTTTTTTCCCCAAGGTGGATGACCTCACACTTTCCGACATTGTATTCCATCTGCCAAATCTTAGCCCATTCATTTAACCTATCTCAATCTCTTTGCAGCCTCTCTGTGTCCTCTACACAACCTGCTTTCCCACTAATCTTTGTGCCATCTGCAAATTTTGTTGCACTGCACTCTGTCCCCTTTTCCAGGTCATCTATGTATATTGTAAACAGTTGTGGTCCCAGCACTGATCCCTGTGGCACACCACTAACCATCGATTTCCAACCTGAAAAGGGCCCATTTATCCCGACTCTCTGCTTTCTGTCAGTCAGCCAATTCTCTATCTATGCTAATATATTTCCACTCACTCCGCGTACCTTTATCTTCTGCAGTAACCTTTTGTGTGGTACCTTATCGAATGCCTTTTGAAACTCTAAATACACCACATCCATCGGTACACCTCTAGCCAACATGCTCGTTATATCCTCAAAGAATTCCAGTTAATTAGTTAAACATGATTTCCCCTTCATGAATCCATGCTGCGTCTGCTTGATTGCACTATTCCTATCTTGATGTCCCGCTATTTCTTCCTGAATGATAGTTACAAGCATTTTCCCTACTACAGATGTTAAACTAACCAGCCTATAGTTAACTGCCTTTTTTCTGCCGACTTTTTTAAACAGAGGCGTTACTTTAGCTGCTTTCCAATCCGCTGGTACCTCCCCAGAGTCCAGAGAATTTTGGTAGATTATAACGAATGCATCTGCATTAACTTCCGCCATCTCTTTTACTACCCTGGCATTTCATCAGGACCAGGGGACTTGTCTACCTTGAGTCCCATTAGCCTGTCCAGCACTACCCCCCTAGTGATAGTGATTGTTTCAAGGTCCTTTCTTCCCACATTCCTGTGACCAGCAATTTCTGGCATGGTTTCTGTGTCTTCCATTGTGAAGACCGAAGCAAAATAATTGTTTAATGTCTCAGCCATTTCCACATTTCCCATTATTAAATCCCCCTTCTCATCTTCTAAGGGACCAACATTTACTTTAGTCACTCTTTTCCGTTTTATATATCAATAAAAGCTTTAACTATTGCTTTTTATGCTTTGCACAAGTTTACCTTCGTAATCTATCTTTCCTTTCTTTATTGCTTGCTTAGTCATTCTTTGCTGTCGTTGAAAATTTTCCCATTCTTCTATTTTCCCACTAACCTTGGCCACCTTATACGCATTGGTTTTTAATTTGATACTCTCCTTTATTTCCTTGGTTATCCACGGCTGGTTATCCCTTCTCTTACCGCCCTTCTTTTTCACTTGAATATATTTTTTTGAGCACTATGAAAGAGCTCCTTAAAAGTCCTCCACTGTTCCTCAATTGTGCCACCGTTTAGTCCTTCTTTCCAGTCCACTTCAGCCAACTATGCACTCATCCCACTGTAGTCCCCTTTGTTTAAGCATAGTATGCTTGTTTGAGACACTACTTCCTCACCCTCAATCTGTATTACAAATTCAACCATATTGTGATCACTCATTCCGAGAGGATCTTTTACGAGCTTCAATCATTCATTTTCTCTTTCCATGTGATGAACTTTTATCCCTATCTCGTTTACATGATGTATTTTAGGAGAATGGTTTAAAATTTTAAGTGCTTATTGTCATGTATTCAACCAACATTGTAACCCATGTATAATCTGACCTCAGTTGTACACTGTGAGAAAAATGACCACTAGGAGGTGAACTTGTGGGAGATAGTCCTAACCTGGACCTTCAGGTATAAAAGGGGAAGCTCCACCCACTTTCATCACTTGAGTGCAAAGGAACAAAGGACAGGCCACAGACTGACCTTCTATCAAGCATTGGCCTCGTGTGCATTTATACTGTAGAGTACGGATGTATCAATGGCGACAAGAAATTGGGATTTTAACCACGTGAGCATGGCCACTAGCAGAATAGACGAGCGATACTGTGTTAAGGAATGGTTGGGACAGAGAATCAACATTGTTGAAGCAGAACACAGTTCTCCAGGCAGAGAAGGGTAATCGGGCATGCCCGAACATGTTGCCGAACCCAGAGGGGGAGTTCGACAGAGATAATGGCAAGCTGAACGGCGATTCACACCATTGCAAGGGACAATGTGGTCAGTAATGGGGCCATCAACACTTGTTAATGGCACACTCAAGGACAGTCACAGGTGTTGTCAGGGACGATTGACTAGCAAGGGATCTTTTGTTTCCAACAAAAGCTCATGTTGGAGGCATGGAGGCACAAACTCAGCCGGAGTTTGCAGAGATGAGCAAAATGCCTACAGAAATTGCAGAAATGAACGCTGGGGGAAATCGCTGGAAGCTGAAGTTCAGTGAGTTCATGTGGAGCACGTATACAGTTCATTCACCAGGACGCCACCGATAATGATGAAATTGCTCCTCAGTGGCATCCCAGTATCAATGGAGCAAGACACGGGGGCTAGCCAGTCCCTGATGGGTATCAAATAATTTGAAATGTTGTGGGCGTCCAAAGCCAGTAGGGCCAAAATTATCACCGATTGACGCACAACTATGGACATACACCAAGGAGATCATTCCGGTGCTTGGCAGCACCACGGTAATCGTGACCCACAAAGATTCGGAGAACAGGTTGCCACTCTGGGTTGTCCAGGGGGACGGCCCCGCACTACGGGGGAGGAGTTGGCTTGCTGTCATGAACTGGAAATGGGGCAATGTCAATGCTATTTCCTCTGTGGAGCGAGTATCATGCTCACAGATCCTGCACAAATTTGACTCATTATTTCAACCCGGCATTGGCACTTTCATGGGGGCCAAGGTAGTGATTCACATAAACCCGGAAGCCAGACCAGGACGCCACAAGGCCAGACCGGTGCCATACGTGATGCGGAAAAAGATAGAAGGTGAATTGAACTGCCTGCTGAGGGAAGGTATCATTTTGCCAGTCGAATTCAGTGACTGGGCGAGCCCGATTGTACCGGTGTTCAAGGCGGATGGGTCGGTCAGGGTATATGGTGATTACAAGGCCACCATCAATCGGGTGTCACTCCAAGACCAATACCGGCTACCGAGAGTGGAGGACCTCTTTGCGATGCTATCCGGTGGCAAACTTTTTTCAAAATTGGATGTGACCTCAGCTTACATGACCCAGGAGCTGGCGAGAGAGTTGAAGAAGCTGACCACCATCACGACACACAATGGGTTGTTTGAGTACAACAGATGTCCGTTCGGGTTTCGCTCGGCCGCAGCGATCTTCCAACGAAATATGGAAAGCCTCCTCAAGTCGATTCCAGGGACGGTGGTTTTTCAGGACGACATCCTCATCACGGGTTACGATACTGAAGAACACCTCCACAACCTGGAGGAGGTGCTACGCAGACTGGACCGGGTAGGGCTGCGACTGAAAAAGGCGAAGTGCATCTTCCTAGCTTCAGAGGTAGAATTCCTGGGGATGAGGGTAGGAGTAGACGGGATGAGCCCTACTGCGTCCAAGACGGAAGCGATCCAGAGAGCACCCTGACCCCGTAACACGACGGAGCTCCGTTTGTTCCTGGGGCTCCCGAACGATTTGGGAACTTTCTTCCCAAATTGCGCACGCTGCTCCGAAGCAAAGGTCTCGAATGGGTCTTCGGGGACAGCCAGGAAAGGGCTTTTAATAGAGCACACAATTTGTTATGTTCCAACAATCTGTTAACGCGATATGACCCATGTAAGAAACTTGTGTTAACGTGCGATGCGTCGTCCTATGGTGTCGGGTGTGTGTAGCAGCATGTCAATGCCAAGGGTCAGTTACAGCCGGTAGCTTATGCCTCCAGAGGTCTGTCCCAGGCAGAAAGGGGCTACGGGATGATAGAAATGGAGGCGCTCGCATGCGCATATTCGGTAAAGAAAATGCACCAGTACCTGTTTGGCAGGAAATTTGAGCTGGAGACAGATCACAAACCCCTAATGTGCCTTTTGGCCGACAACAAGGCCATAAATGCAGACGCTTCGGTCCGCATACAGAGGTGGACACTCAAGTTAGCCACCTATGACTACACAATTCGGCACAGACCGGGCACTGAAAACTGCGCCGATGCACTCAGCAGGCTCCCACCAGCCACCACTGAGGGGGCTACCGAGCATGCCGCTGAGATGGTCATGGCTGTTGAAGCTTTCGCAAGCGATGGCTCACCCGTGACAGCCCGTCAGACTAAAGTCTGGACAAATAGAGACCCGCTATTGTCTCTGGTCAAGAAATGTGTCATGAATGGGGACTGGGCAGCCACGTACAGGGCATGCCCTGAGGAATTTAAACCATTTCACAGGGGCAGGGATGAACTCTCGATTCAGGCCGATTGCCTACTGTGGGGAAACCGCGTAGTAATGCCCCAGATGGGCAGAGAGGTGTTCATCAGCGAACTCCACAATGAGCATCCGGGCATTGTCATGATGAAGGCAATTGCCAGGTCACACGTTTGGTGGCCAGGGATAAATGCAGATCTGGAAGTTTGTATTCGCAGGTGCAACACGTGTGCCCAGCTGGGCAATGCGCCCAGGGAAGCCCCCCTTAGCCCCTGGCCATGGCCCGCCAAGCCTTGGTCACGCATCCATGATGACTACACAGGTCCTTTCATCGGAAAAATGTTTTTGGTTGTAGTAGACGCTCACTCCAAATGGATCGAGTGTGACATTTTAAATTCGAGCACATCCTCTGCCACGGTAGAAAGTCTACGGGCAATGTTCGCCGCCCACGGTCTACCGGACATCTTGGTCAGCGACAATGGCCTGTGCTTCACAAGCACTGAATTCCAGGACTTCATGGCAGGCAACGGAATTAACCATGTCTGAAAGGCACCGTTAAAGCCAGCCTCAAACGGCCAGGCAGAACGAAAAGTGCAGATAATCAAACAGGGGATGCTTAGAATCCAAGGGGGTTCCCTACAAAGCCACTTATCACGCCTCCTGTTGGCCAATAGATCCCGACCACACTCGCTCACAGGGGTTCCACCCGCAGGGCTGCTAATGATAAGGATGCTCAAATGCCGTTATCCCTTATACACCACACCATGAAAGAAATTGTTGAGAGCAGGCGCCAATCACAATATAACTACCATGACAGGAATGCGGGGGCACGATATATTGGTGTAAACGACCCTGTTGCTGTCCACAACTACACTGCAGGGCCTAAATGTCTCGCAGGCACTGTGATTGCCAAATAGGGCAATAGGATTCTGGTAGTTAAACTAACCAATCGACAAATCTGCCGCAAACATGTGGATCAAACATAAAGGAGGTTACGCAACCCCATAGAAGAAGCAGTGGAAGAACACGATATAGAGTTCACTCCCGCACAGGTGACCGAACACCGGAACCAAATGGAGGAGAGCCCAGTCACTGTGGGCAGTCCGGATAGGCCTGAGGCACCGCAAACAGCAGACACAAAGGCCAGCGCCCAACAACCGGAGCCCCAACTCAGGCGCTCTACAAGAGAGCGTAAACCACCAGAGAGACTCAACCTGTGATCCCAAAAAGACTTTGGGGTCATGTATTCAACCAGCATTGTAACCCATTTTTAAATTCAAAACCTTATAAAATTGACGACATGCAGCCAACGTGCAAAAGTAAGAATTATTTTAATCACCGTTAATTAGCCGATAACCTTCTTCAGAATGAAATAAATAATAATATAATTACTGAGGAACAGTGGTATCCTAAATCATTCATTTTCTCTTTACATGTGCTGAAGTTTTATCCCTATCTCATTTACACGCTGTATGAGAATGGTTTAAAATTGTAAGTGTTTATGACTCAGTTGTAAAACCATTGATTGTGTGTGTGTCTATACTTGATAGGAGGAGCACTTGAGACCGAAGTTCCAGTTCTATATATGTACCAATAGAATCAATTTCCACCAGTTTCTTTAAACCCAATAACATAATTTATTTCTAATGGGCTGGATGGAACATGATCCATGTAAAATTTTTTTATCGTTTTACTTGAACTGAATGCTCATAAAATATTGGAGTGGGAACTAATTGGATAACAGCACTGCTGGCAACATGTGCGGAATAGATTCGTGCAGCCAAAACGCACAATGACAACCTGGGACTGTGCGGCACCGAATACTTGGGGAAAATAAGTTAAACACTTCGTCCCTGGGTGGGCTCGAACCACCAACCTTTCGATTAACAGCCGAACGCGCTAACCCATTGCGCCACAGAGACTGATGGAAATCGAAGGTGCAAGACATGCAAAATTAGGGTGTCAGTCAGTTAAAGCTTCAGATTGCTCCGACCGGGATGGAACTTGTCCACTCTCAGTTGTACTTTTCCCAAATAAATGGAGGGACATTCATTGTGGATGCGTGGAAGCAGTCTGGTCCCGCACACTGCAGACACTTCCATGTCACCGCCAACCAGCTCTCCCACAACCGGTGTGATCTACCTTCCAGCCTTCCGGTGCCTTGTCTGTGACAAAGTATTCTGATTGTCCCGAAGCCGGTATTCGGTTTGAATTCCTTTTCAGCTCCTGACTGCGGATATTCCTGTGATTAAACGGGAACTAAATGCTTACAGGGACAGTTGGATTCACCGTTTCTTTGCTTGGTAAAATTTCAAAGATTGAAAGCAACGCACATCAACCCCAAACGTCCCGTGAGATGGAAGCCCAGTTGCTGTTTCAAGCTTGAATGCAGGTACAAGCAGAACTTATTCAAAGAAAGTCCAAGTCCCTGAGACGCCTGATTATTTGCACCAAACTCTTTGCAAAGAGTTGAGGTACATGTTTGGTGATCTGGGCACATCTTTCCCCGAACTACAACACTTCAAACATAACTCAATGGCTGCAAAGCGCTTTGGGGCGTCATGAGTTCCTGAAAGGCGCTGCAGATATGCAAGTCCTTCCTTGCAAAAGTTCGATGCAATTTCAAAATATGAAAATATGCGAGCAATATCAGGGCACCTCTGGGACCCCTCGTAAATTTCAATTAACAACTTCGAAGGGAAATCACAGCCCGAGACCAACGAGCCAACTGTTTGACAAACGTGAAGATAAGGTGTAACCATGATCCAAGTATTTTTTGTGTGTCGCTATTCAGTACATAAGAACTTAAGAACTAGGAGCAGGAGTAGGCCATATGGCCCCTCGAGCCTGCTCCACCATATAATATGATCATGGCTGATCCGATCATGGACTCAAGTCCACATCCCCATAAGCCTTATTCCCTTATCAGTTAAGAAGCTATCCCTGTCTTAAATTTATTAAATGTCGTGGCTTTCTCAGCTCTCTGATGCAGTGAGTTCGACAGATTTACAAACTTCTGAGAGAAGAAATTCCTCCTCATCACAGATTTCAATGGGCAGCCCCTTATTCTGAGATTATGCCCCCTAGCTCTCGTCTCCCCTATCAGTGGAACCATCCTCTCTGCATCCACCTTATCAAGCTCCCTCATTACCTTATACGGTTCGATAAGATCACCTCTCATTCTTCTGAATTCCAATGAGTAGAGGCCCCAATTACTCAACCTTTTCTCATAAGTCAACCACCTCATCTCCGGAGTCAACCCAGTGAACCTTCTCTGAACTGCCTCCAAAGCAAGTATATCCTTTCGTAAATATTGTAAGTGTTTGTGATCCTCGCCCAATTGCCAGATGGACGGTTTGAATCGCCCTCACCTTACGAAAGTTCTAGATCCGGCAATTATTATTCAGAGTGTAAATTAAATGAGTCACGGAAAGGGATGCTTCAGTGATAAATCGTGGTATATTTATTTGGTCTAACATACACTGTCTAAAACATGCACTGCTAAACGAAATCACTGTCTCTGTGGAGAATAAAATCCCGGTTACAAACAACATACATACAGTAAAGAAATGAACCTAGTAACACGCAATAATTCCCTGCTGGATTCTAACCCCACCCCTATCAATGAATTACCCTCCCCAGAATAGCCCTGGAAAGCTTCACTTCTGAGAATACCCTGAGCCCTTACCCAGCTGGCCTGGGATATCTGGTTACTGGCTTGGGACACTCGCGACCATGTTCACCACCACACGCAGCCCGTTTCCTTGCTCAGCTCAGCTGTGGGAAGTCACTGCCTGGTCTTCAGTCTCGGTGGCTTCTTCTGCAGTACTGCGGCCCCTTCCTCTGGTACATCGATCGGTGGAGCGAGAGCGAGAGGGAGAGGGGGCTCTCTCTAGACACAAGCTGCAAGCTGCAAGCTCCAAGCTTCACACCAAGCTCCAAGCTAAAAATAAAGTGGAAAGGACCCTGTCTTTCTGGAAGTCTTGCTACCCCTATCTTTCCCGCCAATCTTTAAAACCCCTTTGTTTCTAAGCACGGGTACTTAATCAGTGATGGGCCATCCCACCCATGCATTGGGCTGATGGCCCTTAGTCTGGGCATCTCTCTGAGCCTTTGTGTTGGGAAAGACCCAGCTCCTCCTTGGCTGGGCAGGCTGCTGGGTTCATTATTCTGTGTCTCCTTCTGAGATGGAGGTGAGAAGTGCTTTTACAAATTAGAGTGGCTTTGTCAGTGGCCCCCCTTCCTGGCCGACAGCTCTTTTGTCAATGGATCACTGACAGCTCTTTTGACCCAGCGAACTGCCATGCGGTCTCTGGAGTTTTAACAAAACCAGCTTTTTCACATATCTGCGCAGGGTGACCCCAGCACAGGGAAAATAGCCTCAGAAAAATAAAATCCACAAAATATTCTCGACTGAGTCCATTCTTTAAACAGAAACTTTGCGATGTCTTCATTACGCTCTGCTAATTATCGATCTTGCCACGTAAAAATTGCGTTGGCATTGCAATGTATTAATGTAAAATTAATGAAAAGAAAATGCAACGTTTTATCGAGTGCAAAACATGCAGTGCCTGCATTTCAAAAAGCATTGCTTTTATTCTTCCTGCGGAATGCATATTGCACAGATAATCTCAGCACACATTGTGCAGGCAAAGGCAGCATTAGACAACAAAGTGATTTGTCCTCCGCTGATTTGTCGCAGATAACTGACGGTTGAGCACACAATTTGACAACTAGACTTGTAGATGAAGCATCAATGAAAAAGGCAACAAAACTGCCCAACAGCACCAGGTGTCTTTCACTTGTTTGTCCCAAATTTTCAGCAGCTGGGACAACAAGAATTTAGGTTTCACCGAGATTTAAACTCAGATCGCTAGATTTAAAATCAAGAGGGCTCACCATTACAGCATGGAACCAACTATTCCAAAACTTTTAAAACATACTTCGTCACAGACAAGGCACTGGAAGGCTGGAAAGTAGATCACACCGGCTGTGGGAGAGCTGGTTGGTGGTGACATGGAAGTGTCTGCAGTGTGCGGGACCAGACTGTTTCCACACATCCACAATGAATGTCCCACACTTTACTTGGAAAAAGTACAACTGAGAGTGGATAAGTTCAATCCCGGTCGGAGCAATCTGAAGCTTGAACTGACTGACACCCTGGTTTTGCATGTCTTGCAGTGTGTATCTGTGCTTCAATGGTTTAGCGCATTCGGCTGGTAACTGAAAGGTGGGAAATCCAAACCCATCTCCGGGCGAAGCCTTTTAATGTTTTTCCCCGAGGATTCGGTGCCGCACAGTTCCGGGTTGTCATTGTGCATTTTGGCTGCACGAATATATTCCGCAAACATTGCAAGCTTTGCTGTTATCCAGTGAGCTCCCACTCCAATACTTTTATGAGCATTCAGCACAAGTAAAACAATAAAAAATTTTTACATGGATCATGTTACTCTGTCCAGCCCACTCAAAATAAATTATGTTATTGGTTTTAAAGGAACTGGTGAAAATTGATTCTATTGATGCATATATCGAACTGGAACTTCGCTCTCAAGTGCTCCTCCGATCAAGAATAGACACACACACAATCAATGGTTTTACAACTGAGTCATAAACACTTACAATTTCTCATACAGCATGTAAATGAGATCGGGATAACAATTCATCACATGTAAATAGAAAATGAATGATTAAGGATACTACTGTCCCTCAGTAGCTATATTAATATTTATTTCATCCTGAAAAAGGTTATCGGTTATTTAACTGTGATTTAATTAATTCTTATTTTTTCTTATAAGCTGCATGTCTTCAATTTTATAAGGTTTTGAATTGAAAAAAGCTGTTACAGAAGTTACCGCCCTGACCTGGAATCGAAGCTGTTTTTCGATGGTACAAGGAGTGGTTTTACCCAATCATTTAAAGGTGATTTCAAAGAATCACGTGGCGTTAAATTCAGATCACGGTTACAATGTGTTTCGTTGTGAAACAAGTGGATTGAAAAGGACAATAATGACACCAAGCATTACGATGCAGCGATGCAGCAATGCAGCGTTCCGGTGATTAGGATTCGGCGCTCTCACCACCACGGCCCTGGGTCGATTTCCGGCCAGGGAAATTGCACTTCCATCTAAATTAAAACCTTCGAAGAAAGAGTTACATGCATCTCATGTGGAAAAAAAGATTCATTGATTTAAACATCATTAATTAATCCATTGTAGAACTTCAATCATTTAATTTGCCCTGAGTATGTGAGGAACTTTTATCCCGACCTCATTGTATTTTAGTACCATGGTCAAGCCCCGGTATATCCACCTGTGAAAGTAGGAAACTGCTGGAAATACACAACAGGACGGGTAGCCTTTGACAAACAATTACACCCAGGTTAAAGACTCTCTCCCTTCCCGTGCCCTTTGCGGGACACTTGTTCTTCTTTAATTTTACAGACTGACTGAGTTCACTAACCGCGGGGAGAGAGTAGGTGTCTCCGGGGCCCCACTGTGCTAACATGGAAGATAACACGATGGGGATGTGGGGTGGTGGGTGGGGATCAGTGACATGTTTGTGTAAAGGGCAGCGGAGGAGAAGGATTGACAGCTGTGAGTGAGGGACAGAAGCTGTTTAAGATGAGCCAACACATTCCCGATCAGCATAGAAGGCATTCCCTGGTCAGCTGCCATCTGCTGTACTTCTGGTCAGAGCGGTTTCCGCAGTGGAGCCGTTATCACGTTTGCTTTCCACGCGGAAGGATCCCGTGCAGGAAGATTATGTTTAAACTTTCTGTGGATGAACAGCCATGGGCGAGTTTATTCTCCTGTCAAAAGGGCGACAGTGGCTTCTCCCTTATTCTTTAATTGCTCTTTATTTCACTTCACTAAATAGCTATATTTGAGTGAGAGAAATTGTTCCAGAGTGTCGCACACTTCATGTTTTGTCCCCTTTTAAACACATAAAATGAGGCCGGGAAATAAATCCAGAAAAAAAAGCCGAAGGATATAGACAAGTGGAAGAGAGAAGGGGAAATACTGCCTCTACACACCGGAGAAGTGTGAGCTTGTGGACCGGAGAAGTTGCAGCTGCTGGAGCTGTGCGTTTTATCGTGGAGGGACGGGGGGAGAGCCCGCCGAGCGACCGGAGAAGCTGAGAAGCTGCTGTGCTTTTCATCGGGTTTGACACTGTTTAAAAATGGCAGAGTGCCAAGTTTTCTCTCCCTACTGAACATGCGCGAAGGTGTCGGCAGTGTTTTCGGTGCAGGCATTTCGCTCCGCTCCCCACTTCACCATCGACGCCACGCCAGGACTCCGGGGACTGTGCACAGCGGCCAGGATGGGGCGAGTTTTTCCCCGAGCCATTTCCAGCGCGCAAAGTCGATGCGCTTGAGGTCAGTGCGCCGACAAAACTGCTTGGGGAAAATCTAGCCCTTGAAGAGTAAGGAGTACACTGAAGGAAATACAAATATATTTCCCGAGCAACTGTCAATTTTAATAACTTTATATCCAACCATCGAAACAGCCAAAAAACAGGGCACTCGGCCCATAGTACCTAATATATAGCCCACAGTACAAGAGTAAGGAAGTCTTGCTACAATTGTACAGAGCCCTGGTGAGACCACACCTGGAGTACTGCGCACAGTTTTGGTCTCCTTATTTGAGGAAGGAAATAATTGCCTGGGAGGTGGTACAACAGAGGTTCACCAGATTGATTCCTGGGATGAGAGGACTGTCTTCAGTTGAGAGGTTGTGTAGAATGGGCCGATACTCTCCAGAGTTTAGAAGAATGAGAAGTGATCTCATTGAAACACACAATATTCTGAAGGGGATTGACAAGGTAGATGCTGAGAGGTTGTTTCCCCCGGGCTGGAGTGTCTAGAACCAGGGGCCACAGTCTCAGGTTAAGGGGTCGGCCATTTAAGTCAGAGATGAGGAGGAATTTCTTCACTCAGAGGGATATGAATCTTTGGAATTTTCTGCCCCACATGCTTGTGAATGCTGAGTCTCTGAATATATTCAAGGCTGCGTTAGATAGATTTTTAGAGTCTCGAGGAATCAAGGGATCGAGAGATCACTGGAGTTTGGAAGACTGAGAGGGGATCTCATGGAAACATATAAAATTCTGACGGGACTGGACAGGTCCCGATGTTGGGGAAGCCCAGAAACAGGGGTCGGAGTCTAAGGGATAAGGGGTAAGCCATTTAGGACCGAGATGAGGAGAAACCTCTTCGCTCAGAGAGTTGTTAACCTGTGGAATTCTCTGCCGCAGAGTTGTTGATGCCAGTTTGTTAGATATATTCAAGAGGGAGATGTGGCCCTTATAGCTAAAGGGATCAAGGGGTATGGAGAGAAAGCAGGAAAGGGGTACTGAGCTGAATGATCATCCATGATCTTATTGAAGGGTGGTGCAGGCTCGACGGGCCGAATGGCCTACTCCTGCACCTATTTTCTATGTTTCGATGTTTCTATATCCTGCTGCTGCTTCTTTAATAATGGATTCCCACATTTTCCCAACCACAGATGTTAGGCGAACTGGTCTATAGTTTCCTGCTTTTTGTCTGCCTCCTTTTTTAAATCGGGGCATTACATTTGCAGTTTTCCAATTTGCTGGGTCCTCCCCAGAATCCAGCGAGTGCATGTCCACAGATCACTGAAAGTAGAAGGCCAGGTAGCTAAGGTGATTGAGAAGGAATATGGAATGATTGCCTTTATTAGCCGAGGCAAATAATACAAGAGATGGGGTCGGTGGGGCTGGTTTGGTCACAGCTGGAGTACTGCGTGCAGTTCTGGTCGCCATATTACAGGAAGGACATGATTGCACTGAAGATGGTGCAGAGGAGATTTACGAGGATGTTGCTGGGAGTGGAGAATCTTAGCCATGAGGACAGATTAGATAGGCTGGATTTGGTTTCCATGGAAAAGAGCTTGAGGGGCGACCTCATTGAGGTGTATAAAATGATGAGGTTCCGAGATATAGTCGATAGAAAGGACCTATTTCCCTTAGCAGAGGGAAACAAGGAGGCATAAATTGAAAGTAATTGGCCGAAAGTGTAGAGGGGAAATGTCTTCATGCAGAGGACTGTGGGGGTCTGGAACTCACTGCCTGAAAAGGTGGTAGAGGCAGAAACCTTCACCACATTTAAAAAGTGCTTGGATGTGCACCTGAAGTGCCGTAACCTGCAGGGTGATGGACCTCGAGCTGGAAAGTGGGATTAGGCTGGATAGCCTCGAGTTGGCCGGAGCGGACACGATGGACCGAAATAGCCTCCTTCCGTGCTGTAAACTTCTTTGATTCTATGAACTCGTTTGCAAAGAGTTGAGGTGATTTGGGCACATCTTTCTTCACATGACAACATTTCAAAGGCAACTCAACGGCTGTAAAGCGCTTTGGGGCATCATGAGTTCCTGACAGACGCTGCAGAAATACAAGTCCTTCTTTGCAAAATTTCAATGCAATCTCAAGGCTGGTTTCGGATTTGAAGCCAGGATCTTTCTGCAAATTTCAAATAACAACCAACGAAGCAAGAATCATACCCCTAGACCAAAAAACCACCTGCTTAGCAAATGTGGAGATAAGATGCAACAATTATTGAAGCATTTTTAATGTGTGTTGCTGTTCTTGATCGGAGGAGCACATGAGACGAAATTAGTGACTTGGCCTTTTCGACATGTCTTCTGAAGCGCCGCACGGTCCCACTCCTGCAGTCAATGAGCTGTTGGGACGTTAATGTATCCATCATCATCATCATCATAGGCGGTCCCTCGAAACGAGGATGACTTGCTTCCATGCTGAAAAAGGATGAATTCACATGTGTTTCAATGAAGGATTCGAACTACATCCCGAAGGGTGGAAGATGCTTGTGCGTGGATTTTTTTAACGTGTGGTGGCCGTTGCACCCCAGCCATCACACGGGCTTGACAGAGCGAGGTCTTGGTCCAGTGGCAAGGGTTAAGCAAGACGACAGGCGACCAGCTCTGCTGCGCGGACCTAGTGCACACACATATCGCAGTGTGGGCTGGCCCGTGCTAACCCTGGGCCCCTGGCCCCGAACTCATGCATCTGCTGGGCACCGATCACGTCCCTCTACAGTCTCTTGCCGCTCCTTTGCCCCGATCTCGCCGCTCCTGCTGTATCTGCCCACGCTCCAATCACCGACCTGGACCTTGATGACGTCACACTTCGCTGCCGCCGCCCTCCTGCACCAGCTCGCACTGCTCCCTGGAGTAGTCTCCCGGGACCTCCAAGCTGCTCCCAGGGCCGCTCGCCGTTCCTTTTATGGCCCCGACCTGCCGCTGGTGTTCTCCCGTTAGTGTATCCAGGCTGCGGGTGGCCACTCCGAGCGCAGCAGAGGGGTTTCTGCATTAGTTCTGGGTGGGGACAGTTTCTTTCCCCTTCTCTCTTCCTCTTGTCTTTATCCCTGTGCTTTTATTTCTCTATTTATTCCCCTGTCTCAGTTTCTAGCGTTTAAAAGGGAACAAAAGATGAAATGGGTGTCACTGTGGAACAATTTCTCTCACTCAAAGTTAGACGCACTACCGTTGCACCATGAGGTCTAGGTAGCTAGCCGTTGATATTCAGGTTCATATATAAATATATATAAATATATCTAAATGTATCATAACCGTTCCCTGGTGGTCGAGGGATTAAGATCCGGCGCACTAAACTGGTTTCAATTCTCGATCAATTCATCGCATAAAAATAATTGAGGTTTGTGAGACGATTAATAATTGCTGTAATCACCATGAATACCAATACTTTCTGCGATAGACCGAGCTTACAGATTATCTGGCTTCTCCTGCCCTTTGCCGGGCACGTGTTCGGGGTTTAATTTTACAAACTGGGTGAGTTCGCTGATCGCGGGGAGACGGTAGGAGCCTCTGTGGCCCCACTGTGAGGATGTGGAAGTGAACACGGTGGCTGGGTGATCCGTGATATTTCTGTAAACGGCAGCGGAGGAGAAGGATTGAGAACTTTCAGTGTGTGACAGAAGTTGTTTCAGGTGAGCCGACACATTCCTGATCAGCACAGAGGGAGCTCACTGGCCAGCTCCCCTTTGTTGCGGTTGCTGTGCCAGAGGTTTCTGTAGTGCAGTGGTTATCACATTTGCTTTATACGAGAAAAGTTCCCGGTTTGATTCTGGGTAGAAACATTATGTTTAAACTTGCTATCAGGGAACAATCGGAGGAGAGTTTAGTCTCCTGGAAAATGCTGCCTGACCTGCTGAGATTTCTAGCATTTGCTGTTTTTATTAGCTATTTATTCTCCTGATAGAAAGGCTCCCTTATTCCTGAATTGCTCTTTATTTAACCAATAAATAGATAACTTTCAGTGAGAGAAAACGGATCCACCTTGGACATTTCGTGTGTGAGGCCAACGTATTATCCGCTACACTGCAGCCCATCAAAGGGCGAGAAACCACTGAATATAAAGGATGAGCTCACAAGTATCAGGGGCAGTGCAGTCTGGTCAACGTCAAACCCTCCTTTCTTATTCAGCAGAGGCATGAACGGGAGTCAGATGCCACAAAGTTTCATTAAAGATACAAATACAAGTAAAACTTCCAAATCTTTTCACTGTAAAATTCTTTCACTTTATTTGAAATCCTACTGCGTTGAATCTGAAAATGATCACCATGGGATTTTATCCTCACTGCTGATTCTAATTTCTCTGCACGGAAGGAATAACCGGTGCTGTTAAATTTGACAAAAGTTGCCCCAGATTCCTGGTGACATCGGCAATACAGTGTGTAAAATGGGTCAACATGCTGAAGAACATAAGAACAAAAGAAATAGGAGCAGGAGTCGGTCATACGCCCCTCGAGCCTGCTCCGACATTTCATACGATCATGGTCGATGCGATCATGGACTCAGGTCCTCTTCCCTGCCCGCTCCGTAAAGCACAGGACAAATGTATGAAGTATCGACTGTCCCTCAGTTAGCATTTCTTTTATTGTGCAAAAGAAGGTGAGGGGTTCATTAATGATGCTTTTCCATAAACGCAACACAAAAGTTCAAGAAAAAAACATACGGTGACTGGCAGGTGAGCGTTGCTTCTGACACCTGGTGGGAATGGGCGGGGAATTTAAAGCCCCTTGTTTTGTGAAAGCTTCATATAGAGGAACATCTCAAACACATTGTGTAGGGCTCGTGGCGCAACGGTAGCGTGTCTGACTGCAGATCAGAAGGTTGCGTGTTCAAATCACGTCGGGGTCACTGTTCTTTCAGAATTAATATTTTCTTTGCTGTTTGGCAATGACCAGACCCTTGCTCCAAGGTCTGTCTCACTGATTCCCCGGTGTCAGGCAGAGATACGCCTGCTGTCCTCATTTAATTCATGTGACTGGACACACAAGTTCCAAATCAACTTGCAGGTGGCCACAAACACCGCCGAGCGGTCTCAGGTGCTGTGATTAGATCGCAGTTTTCTCTGGAGGTGTGGGATTGAATCCAACTTCTCACATTTATTATTTTTAATCATTAAGCGAAACTCATTGTTTGACACCACGACCAACTCCTTAAAACTGGGATTCAGCAGTTCACCTGCTCGCTTAACATTTCCGTCTGACCTGGTGCTGAAAGTGGAGATGATTCCGCAGTGTCGCGGTTAACACGTTCGCCTCATACGCGAAAGCTCACCAGACTGGAATATTTTCTGTAGCTTTCTCCTCATGCATGCTCAGGGGCGAGTTTGTTCTCCTGTGAAAAGTTCATAAGATGATAAGCATGTAAGAATTAGGGGCCGGAATAGGCCATTCGGCCCCTCGAGCCTGGTCCACTATTCAAGAAGATCCTGGCAGTTCCTCGACAGCAAGTTTAAACATCTGCGGCAGAGCCAACAGGCACCTGTCTGCAATCAGTAAAAGAACGCTATGTTTGGCAGAAGCCTGGCGAGCTCAGTCAGTGAAACATAAGACTTTTAATCTCAGGGTCGTGGTTTCGACACCCACATTGGACATTTACATTTTTCATAGAATTATAGATTGAGAGAAGTTTGCAGCAAATAAGGTGGCCATTTTGGGCAATCACTTCCACCCCGGCCAACAAGAGGCGATCCAGCTTCATCCCACTTTCCAGCTCTGGGTCCATTACCCTGCAGATTACGGCACTTCAGGTGCACATCCAAATACTTTTTACTTGTGGTATCTACCTCCGCCATTCTTTCAGGCAGCGAGTTCCTGACCCCCACAAACCTCTGCATGAAGAAATTTACCTTCAAATCCTCTTCAAACCTTCTTCCAATTACTTTCAATATATGCCCCCTGATTGTTTACCCCTCTGCTATCCACTATATCTACACCCCTCATAATTTTATACATCTCAATGTTGTCTCCCCTCAGCCTCCTCTGTTCAAATGAAAACAAACCCAGCCGATCCAATCTGTCCTCATAGCTAAGATACTCCACGCCTGGCAATATCCTCGTAAATCTCCTCTGTACCCTCTCGTACAATCACATAATTCCTGTAATACAGTGACCAGAGCTGCATGCAATACTCCAGCTGTGGCCGAACCAGTGTTTTATATATTTCAAGCATAACCAACCTGCTCTTCTATCCCATGCCTCAGCCAATAAAGGTAAGCATTCCGTATGTCTTCTTACCCACCTTATCCAACTGGCCTGCTACCTTCAGGGATCTGTGGACATGCACTCCAAGGTCCCTTTGTTCTTCCACACTTCTCAATGTCCGACCATTTAATGTGTGTTTCTTTCCTTGTTTGCCCTCCCCAAATGCACAGCCTCACACTTCTCTGGATTAAATTAGTGTCACCTGAAAACGTTTTAATCATACCTCCTATATTAAATTTAGATCATTGATGTTGCCACTAACAGCCAGGGACCGAGCACTGAGCCCTTTGGAACCCCACTGGAACCATCCTTCCAGTCCCAAACATTCCCATCAAACATTAACCTTTGCTTCCTGCCTCTGAGCCAATTTTGGATCCAACTTGCCATTTTGCCCTGGATCCCATGGGCTTTTACTTTTGTGACCAGTCTTCCAGGTGGGAACTTGGTAAAAGCTTTGCTAAAATCCTGATACACTACATCATACGCACTGCCCTCATCGATCCACTTGGTTACCTCCTCAAAAAATTCAATCAAGTGAGTCAGACAAGACCTACCCTGAACAAATCCATGCTGACTGTCAGTGATTAACCCATGTCTTTCTAAATGCAGAAATTAAATCATTGTTAAATTTTATCCTGCTTTCACGGGAAAACACCATTAATTAACCGATGATCTTTGTTGTGCATGTATAAAATAAGTATACACCCTGTACACTCAATGTACAGTTACATAAGACCACTGGATGTATCTTCACACTGTACACACTGTGCTTGTACCACCAGAGGGTGCAACTGGTGGAGACCTCAGGGTCACCGGTACACAACAGGGAACCAGGTATAAAAGGGAGCTCACAGTACTGTACCCTCACTCAGGAGCTGCAATAAGTGGACTAAGGTCACCACAGTTCAAGTACAATACCTTACCTCGTGGAGTCATTACGAGAGTGCTTTGAGACACAATAACTGGTGATGAGAATACGAATTTCCATGTGACAATGGCTAACCTTGGCATGTTTGAACAATTCGCCGATGGGGAAGATTGGAAGGCCTTTGTGGAAAGGCTCGAACACTTCTTTATTGCAAATGACATGGGGGGAGACGACCCGACCTCGCTGGCTGATAATTGCAAAGCTATCCTGCTCAGTAGTTTTGGGCCCACCGTCGATGGACTTGTCAGGGACCTGCTAGTCCCAGAGAAGACAATAACATATCTTGAGCTCGTAACGCTGGTACAGGAACAGCTCAAACCTAAAGAGAGCATCCTCACAGCCAGACACCGGTTCTCTCCCCACCGGTGGATCCGAAGGCCAAGAAATCGCAAAATATGCTGCAGACCTGAGACGATTGGCTGCACCATGTGACTTTAGTGATCACCTCACCGAACCACTAAGGGACATCTTTGTTATTGGAATCGGTCACGAGGGCCTTCTCCACAGGCTGCTCTCTGCGGACACCACGGTCACCCTGCAGAAGGCAATTAACGTGAGCCAGGCGTTCATGATCTCGGCCTGCGATTCCAAGTGGATGTCTCACCCCCAGGACTCTAACCCGGCAAGTACTGTGAACCGAAAGGTGCCTTTTAGAGGCAGGACTGCTGCTAGCAGTCTCTCTCAGGGAAGAGAGAACAGAACCCCGAGTCCCACAATCCTGAGTCCGCCACATGTGGCCAACTGGCCAACCCATGCTGGCGCTGTGGAGGAAATCACAGGGCCCACCAGTGCCGCTATAAAGACTATACTTGCAAAGGCTGTAACATGAAGGGCCACCTCCAGCGAATATGCAAGAGAAATCATACTCACCGAGTCGACGAAGAGTTGGCTGATCATCCGGAGTCCAGCGACGATGAGGTGTACGGAGTGTTTACCTGCACCACCGAGAGTTCCCCGGTGAAAATGGAAGTTGAAGTCAACTATGTTCCAGTCACGATGGAGGTGGACACAGGGGCGAGCCAGTCACTGATGAATAAGGCAGCCTTTGAGAAAATCTGGGACAATCCAATCGAACGACCTAAAATGATCCCGATCGAAGTGAAACTGCTCACCTACACAAACGATACATCCCAGTCGTTGGCAGCATGGATGTCCAGGTGTCCCATGGCGGCGTGATGCACAGTTTACCTTTGTGGATCGTTGCTGGTGATAGTCCAATGCTATTAGGAAGAAGGTGAATGAAAAAGTTCAACTGGAGCTGGGAATAGCTCCAACCTCCAGCGATTGACATCCCCCATGACCCCGAAGTTGGATCCAGCACAACACCTGAAAAACCAACCACCCAACTCGACTGTGCGGCGACGACACAGACCGCTCAACCCAACGGCGAGATGATCCAGCCCAAACAACCAGACCTCACCTTGCATGCTCTAGTGGCAGGACTCCAGAGAAAAAAATTCACGCAAGATAACTTTCTGTCATCCGTGGCAGAACCTGGGGACAAAAGGATCACCGCAGCCTATCTCATGGAGAGAAAGAAGATGGCGTGTCAACCACGAGGTGAAGGGCCTGAAGTCAAGATGGCGGCAGCCAGACCACAAGGGAGCAACACGTGATGCCGAGCGGCGAACCGGATTGGAGTAAAGATTGAAAGACCCTCTTAAAGGAGACCGGCAACCCATCACAATTAAAGGGACAGTTCCACTCTTTATACAGCGATGATGGTGATACAAATGTAAAAGATGTAACTGACAATTTCAAGTTTGTAAATGTAACTAATCATGATAAGTCAGGCGATTTCGGTCAGAACCAAAGTATTGTGAGAGTCAACGAAGTGATGACATGCGATGCTGGGATTTACAAGCATGCCGACAAAATCAAGGGCAACCTCCCGTCAGCACCCAGGTCCCGCGACCATGTAGCCTGCCCCTCCGGGACTAATGTGATACCCCAGGGAGTGTGGCCACACACAGAGGGAGCATACCAGCTGCAGGGCCATTGATCAGCGGACGGCAAAGGCACCACGACCGGTACCCTGCCCCCGATCGGCTCTACCTCTCTGGCCACCAGGGCCAGTACTGGGAGCGAGTGTATAGCACCCTCCTGCCCTCCCAACAGGACCTGGGATGACCAGGCTCCCACTATCGCTGAAGAGCAGCAGGGAGACACCGCAGCCCTCAAAGGAGGACAAGGAGGCCAGACACTCCTGTGGCTCTGCCCATCACTAGGCAACGGCAAAGGCTCTGAGACTCAGCAGGGTGAGCGATCTGAGCCCACCCAGCTGGCAGGGGACACAGCGCCACCATCAGACAACCTGGACACAGTCTGGTTACTCTGGAACTAGTATCCTCACCCACCTGCACCTACACAACCCAGGGGCAAGACTGTGATACCACGTATGTACCTTACCTGTAAAATGTACTTGTTCCACTACTGCAGAACCCAAACAGTGATGTAACTAATCCGATGTTTTTTTGTTCTTTCTGTCTGTACAGGTCTGCACATGCAGGGGTTGAGCCACACACATGGTCTATGTATGGGGATGGGGAGGGTGCAGGGGGGGAATGGATGTTTTTAGCCATGGACACACATGGATCACACCCAGAACCCACTCAACCCCCACTGCAACCTCCAACCATCCACTGCTGAACATTTCCCAATGTCGTGGCAATAAGGACTTGGGGGTCCACAGGGAGAGAAACAAGCCAAAGCATAGACAAGGTGCAACGGCTTTGGGCACTCAAGTCTCGGGCCAGAGCACACAATGCAAAGGCAAGTGGCACAAGACTTAGGGGAGAGTGATATTGTGTCTGTTTAATATAAGTATACTCCCTGTACACTCAATGTACTGTTACATAAGACTACTGGATGTACCTTCACACTGTATATACGATGCCTGTACCACCAGAGGGTGCAACTGGTGGAGACCTCGGGATCACCGGTACACGACAGGTAACCAGGTATAAAACGGAGCTCACCATCCTGTACCCTCACTCAGGACCTGCAATAAATGGACTAAGGTCACCACAATTCAAGTACAATACCTTGCCTCATGGAGTCATTACTTGAGTGCTTACAGACACAATAGAAAGAGATTAAACATTAAATGGTAGGACATTGAGAATTGTAGAGGAACAAAGCGACCTGGGAGTGCATGTCCACAGATCCCTTCAGGTAGCAGGCAAGGTGGATTAGCTGGTTAAGAAGACATACAGAATGCTGGCCTTTATCAGCCGAGGCCTAGAATAAGAGAGCAGGTGGATTATGCTTGAATATAAAACACTGGTTAGGCCACAGCTGGAGTACTGCATGCTGTTCTCGTCACCACTTTACAGGAAGAAGACTGTGATTGCACTGGAGACTTACAGAGGAGATTTCGAGGATGTTTTCGGGAGTGGAGAATGTTAGCTACGAGGACAGATTGGATAGGCTGGGGTTGTTTTTCTTGGAACAAAGTTGGCTGAGGGTAGGCGTCATTGAAGTGTATACAATTATGAGGGGCCTTGATATAGTGGACGGAATGGGCCCATTTCCCTTAGCAGAGGGGTCAACAACCATGGGGCATAAATCTTAAGTCATTGGTAGAAAGTGTAGGGGGGATTTGGGGGGAAATTTCTTCATGCAGCGGGTTGTGGGGGTCTGGAACTCACTGCCTTGAA
The DNA here is from genome assembly GCF_044704955.1 of Pristiophorus japonicus. Taxonomy (NCBI): domain Eukaryota; kingdom Metazoa; phylum Chordata; class Chondrichthyes; family Pristiophoridae; genus Pristiophorus; species Pristiophorus japonicus. The sequence goes on along the minus strand of NW_027254671.1, from coordinate 73,278 downwards.
AGGGTGGGAGAGGCAGAAACTCTCACCACATTTAAAAAGTGCTTGGATGTGCACCTGAAGTGCCGTAACCTGCAGGGTTATGGACCGAGAGCTGGAAAGTGGGATTAGGCTGGAGAGCCTGTTATTGGCCGGCACGGTCACGATGGGCCGAAATGGCCTCCTTCAGTGCTGTAAACTTCTGATTATATAATTCGATGAAAAATAATCACCAAACGTGGGCTCGCACCTCTGACCCTGAGATTTAGAATCTCATGATCTGCTGGGCTTCTGCAAAATTCACCTTTTTGTCGTTGATTACAACTCCGCCCCAGATGTTTAAACTTGCTGTCGAGGAACTGCCAGGATCTTCTTGAATGGTGGACCAGGCTCGAGGGGACGAATGGCCTACTCTGGCCCCTAATCCTTACATGCTTATGATCTTATGACATTTCACAGGAGAACAAACTCGCCCCTGAGCATGCATGAGGAGAAATCTCAGAAAATATTCCCGCCTGGTGAGCTTTCGCGTGTGAGGCGAACGTGTTAACCGCTACACTGCGGAAACATCTCCACTTTCAGCACCAGGTCAGACGGAAGTGTTAAGCGAGCAGGTGGACTGCAAAATCCCACTTTTTAGGCGTTGGACGTGGTGTCAAACAATGAGTTTCGCTTAATGATTAAAAACAGAAAGTGTCAGAAGTGTGATGTGAACCCACACCTCCAGAGGAGACTGCAACCTAAACACCGAACCTTGGACCGCTCGGCTATCCTGACTATTTAGGGCTATATGTGGCCAAATGCAGGTTGATTTTGAACTTTTGTGTCCTGTCACATGAAATAAATGAGGGCAGCAGGAGTATCTCTGCCTGACACCGGGGAAACAGTGAGACAGACCTTGGAGCAAGGATCTGGTTCTTGCCAAACAGCAAAGAAAATATTAATTCCCGAATTACCCTGAACAACAGTGACCTCGACGTGATCTGGTGTCAGACGCGCTACCGTTGCGCCACGAGGTCGATACAGCACATCGGAAATGTTTGACTATATGAAGGTTTCACAATACAAGGGGCTTTAAAATCCCCGCCCATTCCTCCGGGTGTCAGAAGCAGCGCTCACCTGCCAGTCACCGTATGTTTTTCTGTTAAACCTTTTTGTTGCTTTCACGGGATTGCATCATTAATTAACCCGTCACCTTCTTTTGCACAATGAAAGAAATGCTAACTGAGGCAGAGTCGATACTTCAACCATTTTTTTCTATGCTTTTCATAGAAACATAGAAAGATAAAAACAGAGAAAATAGGTGCAGGAGTAGGCTATTCTGCCCTTCGAGCCTGCACCACCATTCAATATGATCATGACTGATCATTCACCTCAGTACCCCTTTCCTGCTTTCTCTCCATGCCCTTGATACCTTTAGCCGTAATGGCCACATTTAACTCCCTTTTGAATATATCTAATGAACTGGCTCAACAACTTTCTGTGGTAGAGAATTCCACAGCTTCAGAATTCTCTGAGTGAAGAAGTTTCTCCTCATCTCGGTCCTAAATGGCTTACCCATTGTTCTAAGACTGTGACTCCTGGTTCTGGACTTCCCCAACATCGGGAACATACTTCCTGCCTCTCACCTGTCCAATCCCATCAGACCTGTATATGTTTCTCTGCGATCCTTTCTCATTCTTCTAAATTCCAGTGAAGAAAAGTCTAGTTGATCCAGTCTTTCTTTACATGTCAGTCCTGCCCTCCCGGTAATCAGTCTGGTGAATCTTCGCTGCACTCCCTCAATAGCAAGAATGTCCTTCCTCAGATTAGGAGAACAAAACTGTACACAATATTCCAGGTGAGGCCTCACCAAGGCCTGCGTCCGCGCACATGCAGAGGCTAAATTCCAAGACATAGTCGACGTATTTACTGAGGCGTATGAAAGCATGGGCCTCACGCTAAACATCCGTAAGACAAAGGTCCTCCACCAGCCTGTCCTCACCGCACAGCACTCGCCCCAGTCATCAAGATCCACGGCGCGGCCCTGGACACCATGGACCACTTCCCATATCTCGGGAGCCATCTATCAACAAGAGCAGGCATCGACGACGAGATTCAACGCGGCCTCCATGTGCCAGTGCAGCATTCGGCCGCCTGAGGAAAAGAGTGTTTGAAGACCAGGCCCTCAAAACTGCCACCAGGCTCATGGTCGACAGGGCTGTATTAATACTTGCCCTCCTGTAAGGCTCCGAGACATGGACCATGTACAGTCGACACCTCAAGTTGCTGAAGAAATATCACCAACGATGTCCCCTCGGAGGACAGATGCACCAACATCAACAGCCTTATTCAGGCTAACATCCCCAGCTTTGAAGCACTGACCACACTCGATCAGCTCCGCTGGACAGGCCATATAGTCCGCATGCCAGACACGAGACTCCCAAAGCAAGTGCTCTACTCGGAACTCCTTCATGGCAAACGAGCCAAAGTGGGCAGCAGAAACTCTACAAGGACACACTCAAAGCCTCCCTGATAAAGTGCAACATCCCCACTGACACCCAGGAGTCCCTGACCCAAGACCACCCTAAGTGGAGAAAGTGCATCCTAGAGGGCGCTGACCACCTCGAGTCTCATCGCCGAGTGCATGCAGAAATCAAGTGCAGACAGCAGAAAGAGTGTTCGGCAAACCTGTCCCACCCATCCCTTCCCTCAACGACTATCTGTCCCACCTGTGATAGGGTCTGTGGCTCTAGTATTGGACTGTTCAGCCACCAAAGAACTCACTTTAGGAGTGGAAGCAAGTCTTCCTCGATGCCGAGGGACTGCCAATGTAGATTCCAAAATTCATAGAAACCCCCCAGTGTTTGGACTCACTGAAAAGGAAATTTGATTTAGGAATATTAAACATAAAGTTTGGGATTATAAAAAGCATATGGAGGAAATCTACAATTCTTAACCAAGTTTGGGATTTTAAAAGGCATGTTTGGGCATGTGGGGAAAAGCTGTAGTGACAGAGGGGTGGGATTTAGAGTTCGGATATTGTAGCTAATCAGCTTGTCTAGGGGAGCTCTTCAACCATAGTCAGGCTCCCAGAAAACATTAGCATTTAAACAATCGACCACGGAAGAAACATTATCCACCCCACCCACAGGACCCAAATATCACATCCATATTCCAACACCTTTTCAACATGTATAGAAATATATGGCTCAGCTCAGACTTCCCGAAGCTAAAGCAGTGCTATTACAATGGACAAGAGTTCATCAGTTCATAAATAAGGAGTATCACCATCCCAAAGTTTATCAACACCAGATTAAAACATTTAATCAAGTCTCAGTTAGCTAGTCCGCCAAAACTTATACAAAGAAGACCACTTAAATCAATGGGCAGCAAAACTTAAACAAAAGAAACGTTAGATTTGGCACGAAGATTAAGCAGCCTCTCAGAGTGTAAATGGGAGCCTATCGTAACAAGAGCAACCTATTTTTCTGACCATTACTTTGGAGCAACAAGATCAAGATCGAGAGCAAACGGCGAGATAACACAGGAAGAGACATCACGACATCGGAGAAAAGAACTTCAAAAAACCAATCAGTGAAACATCAATACCAACTGACTTGGTAACAGGCATCAACCGGACCACCGCGACCGATGGACCCAACCAGGAAAATCAACCACTAGAAAACCGGGGTCCACGCAAGTTTTCCACTCTACAATTTGTGCCTCGACAGTCCAGCAGGTAAAAATTACCGAAACAACTTAAAACCCGATTGATGACAAAGGATACCGGCTTCGGGACAGTCAGAATACTTCGTCACAGTCAAGGCACCGGAAGGCTGGAAGGTCGATCACACCGGTTGTGGGAGAGCTGGTTGGTGGTGACATGGAAGTGTCTGCAGTGTGCGGGACCAGACTGCTTCCACACATCCACAATGAATGTCCCACCCTTTATTTGTGAAAAGTACAACTGAGAGTGGACAAGTTCCATCCCGGTCAGAGCAATCTGAAGCTTTAACTGACTGACACCCTGGTTTGGGATTGTAATGTCTGTAAGCATGTAATGCTTGTAGCTCCACACTGTGGATGTGGACGTATTGTGTACTGCAACTGTATAGTTAATCATTAAACACAACAGGCTCTTTCCGGAGAGTTCCGAGAGAGCAGCCTGCATGTTGGGAAGCTGTGTGTGCTGTGCTATGTGAAGATATCACAGGGATGTCTTGCAATATGTGCATCCATCAGTCTCTGTGGTGCAATGGATTAGTGCGTTCAGCTATTAACTGCAAGGTTGGTGGATCGTAGCCCATTCAGGGACAAAGCCTTTAATTGTTTTTCTCTGAGGATTCGGTGCCGTGCAGTTCCAGGTTGTCATTGTGCGTTTTGGCTGCACGAATATATTCCGCAACCATTGCCAGCTGTGCTGTTATCAAGTTATACCAACTGTTACTTGCATTTTCGTGTGGTTGTTCATTGTCTCGTCGCCAATTGATACGCTCATAATAAAGAATGAAACTGAGTACTGTGAACAATGAGTAAGTGTGACATTAGCTCCTTTAATAAGACTCCAGAGTGCTTATATACCGTGCTCCCAATGGATGCTGGAATCCCTTGGGACTCCAACAGGTCGCCCCTCTGGTGGTGGTGTGATAACGTTGGCCAAGGGTTAAATACATAACACAAGGTGTGTACGGAAATCAACCATCAAAAGCCCTGTCATTAAACACAGGGGCTTCTGGCAATTTTCTGATCGCAAAGCGCTTTCATTCCTTGTCCTTAACATTGCAGATGTGGAAATTGGGGAGTTTAATGACTTTGAAAGGAGAACATTGTTGTTTGGTGCAGTTCTGGTCAGAGAAATGTTTGTGAAAGGAACTTTTTGCAGAGAGAGGGATTGAGCATTTCAGCTTGTTGCTGAACACTTCTCTCTGGGCACTGAGCTAAGCAGCAGTTTCCGTAGTGTAGCGGTAATCATGTTTGCCTTACACGCGAAAGGTCTCTGTTGCGAGCCTGGGCGGAAAAATTATTTGTGAAGCAAAAACTTGTCTGCAATAAAATTAAACAAAAGCAGTCCAGGGTACATTGTCGCATGAGCAATGAACATTTTAAAACTAATCTACTCAAATACAGAGTGTGTAAAATCAGATCGGGGATAAAAATTCATCAAGGATTAAAGTTTCACTAATTATTAAAGTTCAGTTATTGAAATTTCGATTGTCCCTGTTTGCATTTCTTTCATTCTGTGAAACAACACTATCGGTTTCTTCCATCAGATCGAAGTTGCATTTGAAACCCACAAACAGCTCATTAATTATTCGCTCTTCCCCAGTTCCAGAGCTCAGAGGGTTATTGTCCATCACTGAGATACAAGCGACATCAAACCCGGGCCAAAGCTCCCCGTGCACCGATCACAGGCTCAGGAAAACCCCAGGGGAGAGGACATCCCGATCACTGGGCCTTCCAGCAACACTGAACAAGCGCCCGGTCTGAAACTTTCCTGAGTAATAACTTGTAACTGAAGCATCGCACAGTCAGGATGGCCGAGCAGTCTAAGGTGTTGCGTTCAGGTCGCAATCTCCTCTGGAGGCGTGGGTTCAAATCCCACTCCTGACATTCGGTGTTTTTAATTGCAAACTCATTTGTTTTGACAACACTCTGAAGTGCATTCGGACGTCCATCGAACATAATAAAATTACTCCACTTCAATTACAAACGGTGATATCAAAGTTACTTCCCAAACCGGGAAACGATCCCGGGTGGCTGTAGCGAAAGGAATGGTTTTGTGAAGCATTGAAAGGTGCCCTGTAAATATCCCGCACTGCTAATTTAAACTCACGTTATAATTTGTTTCAGTGCAAAAGAAGGCAGGCTCGAAGGGCCAAATGGCCGACTCCTGCTCCTGGTTCATGTGTTCTTATGCAGAGCACAGAACAGATGATTAAATTATCAGCTCTCCCTCAGTTCGCATTTCTTTCATTGTGCAAAAGAAGAAAATGGGTTCATTAATGATGTTTTCCTGTGAAAGCAACATAAATTTTAAGGAACTGTAATCGACAAACATGGGGCTCAAACCCACAATCCTGAGATTAAGAGTCTCAAGCTCTACCGACTGAGCTAGCCAGGCTTCTCAACATCTATCCTGTCAATCCCCTTCAGAATATTGTCCGTTTCAACGAGATCAACTCCGATTCTTCGAAACCCCAGAGAGAATTAGCATATTCTACACAATCTCTCATCATAGGACAGCCCTCTCATCCCAGGAATCAATCTGTTGAACCTCTGTTGCACCACCTCCAAGGCAAGTGTGTCCTTCCTCAGATAAGTACTATGGGCGAATATCCTGTTTTTCTGCTGATTCTACTTCCTCCTCCTTTGATAGTCCTTCTCTGTACATTCTGTATTCTGCTTAGTTCGCCACTGAAATATGAGCCTAAAGTTTATCACAAGCTTCCGTTTTTGTGTTTTAGTTGATCTTCATTCATCCACCGAGCTGTAGCTAGCTCTCATGCTATTTCTGCACCCTGCAAGAGAACGTGTCTAGTCGTTACCCGATCTATCGCATTTTTGAAAGTCTCCCAATGTGCATTTACTGTTTTACCGAGAAATCTTTGGTTTCAATCTACCTGGGCCGGATCCCTTTCAACTCATAAAATTAGTCCTCCACCAGTTGGGTAGTTTCACACATGATTATACCTTCTCATTTTCCATAACTACTCTAAACCTAATGATATTGTGATCACTGTTTCCTCAATGCTCCTCCATAGAAACATGCTCTACTTAATCCATTTCCGAGATCCAGAACTGCTTTCTTCCTCATCGTGCTGGAAACATACCGATGGAGAAAGTTCTAATACAGATTTCAGGAAATCCTCCCCTGCATTTTCCCTTTGCATGGTTATTTTCCCAGTTTACGTTGAAGTCCCACATTATCACGACAGATTTTGAATCTTTCTGCATTTTATCGAAATTTACACCTCTTTATCCTCCCCACTCTTTGGTGGCCGTTAACAGAATCGCTCATCTAACTTTCTGCAGGCACATTCATTTAAAAAAGAATGTCGGATGGGAATAGGGCCACAAATCGATGGACAAGATTAAATCACATGGAGCGAAGGAAAAATTACATAAAATATGATATAATTACTTTGCCTCTGTATTTACCAGGGACACAGGGCAGGTGGACATGATGGTGGAATAATGTATGGGAAATTATATAACTGCAATAAATAAAGAGGAGAAATATTAAATGAACGGACCAAATGAAAGGAGGATTCAACCCCTGGTCTGGATGGATTACATCCATACACTTTAAAATAATTCAGCGAAGAGATAGCAGGAGCACTATTACAAATATATAATGATTAGTTTGAAAAATGTGTAGTGTCAGAGGAATGGCGGATAGCTAACGTAATACTTATATTTGAGATGAGAGATAGAACATGTCCGGGGAACTATAGACCAGTCAGTGGAACTTCGGTGGTAGGAAAATAATGGAATCTCTGCTTAAGTAGAATAGTAGAATATCAATAAATCAAAAATATAATAATGTATAATCAGCGTGGATTCAAAAGCAAAAGTCTTGCTTGACCAACTTCTTTGATTTCATTGAAGAAGTAACAGGGAGAGTAGACCAGGGCAATGTGGTCGATATAATATATTTAATCTCCAAAAAATCTTTGATGAGGTACCACATATGAGAATAATGAATAAGGTCAGAGCTTGCGGTGTTTGGGGACAAGTCGTGGATACATCCATAACAAGAAAATGGAGCACCAAGGGTTAATTCAAGACGGATAGTATTGAAAAGAAGTGAAGTTCTGCTGAACTGGTATCAAACCTTCGTTGGGCCACACTTGCAGTACACTGTACAATTCTCATCGCCGTCTTATAAGAACATAAGAACAAAAGAATTAGGAACAGGAGTAGGCCATCTAGCCCCTCGAGCCTGCTCCGCCATTCAATAAGATCATGGCTGATCTGGTCGTGGACTCAGCTCCACTTACCCGCCCTCTCCCCATAACCCTTAATTCCCTTATTGGTTAAAAATCTATCAATCTTTGACTTGAAAACATTCAATGAGCCAGCCTCAACTGCTTCTTTGGGCAGAGAATTCCACAGATTCACAACCCTCTGGGAGAAGAAATTCTTTCTCAACTCGGTTTTAAATTGGCTCCTCCGTATTTTGAGGCGGTGCCCCCTAGTTCTAGTCTCCCCTACCAGTGGAAACAACCTCTCAACCTCTATCTTGTCTATCCATTTCATGTTTCTATAAGATCACCCCTCATCCTTCTGAACTCCAAGGAGTAAAGACCCAGTCTACTCAATCTATCATCATAAGGTAACCCCCTCATTTCTGGAATCAGCCTAGTGAATCGTCCCTGTACCCCTTCCAAAGCTAGTATATCCTTCCTTAAGTAAGGTAACCAAAACTGCACGCAGTACTCCAGGTGCGGCCTTACCAATACCTTATACAGTTGCAGCAGGAACTCCCTGCTTTTGTACTCCATCCCTCTCGCAATGAATGCCAACATTCCATTCGCCTTCCTGATTACCTGCTGCACCTGCAAACTAACCTTTTGGGATTCATGCATAAGGACCCCCAGGTCCCTCTGCACAACAGCATGTTGTAATTTCTCCCCATTCAAATAATATTTCCTTTTACTGTTTTTTTCCCCAAGGTGGATGACCTCACACTTTCCGACATTGTATTCCATCTGCCATTCGCTTAACCTATCCAAATCTCCTTGCAGCCTCTCTGAGTCCTCTACACAACCCGCTTTCCCACTCATCTTAATGTCATCTGCAAATTTTGTTGCACTACACTCTGTCGCCTCTTCCAGATCATCTATGTATATTGTAAACAGTTGTGGTGCCAGCACTGATCCTTGTGGCACACCACTAACCACCGATTGCCAACCGGAAAAGGGCCCATTTATCCCGACTCTCTGCTTTCTGTTAGCCAGCCAATTCTCTATCCATGCTAATACATTTCCACTGACTCCGCGTACCTTTATCTTCTGCAGTAACCTTTTGTGTGGCACATTATCGAATGCCTTTTGGAAATCTAAATACACCACATCACTCGGTACACCTCTATCCACCATGCTCGTTATCTCCTCAAAGAATTCCAATGAGTTAGTTAAACATGATTTCCCCTTCATGAATACATGGTGCGTCTGCTTGATTGCACTATTCCTATCTAGATGTCCCGTTATTTCTTCCTTAATGATAGTTTCAAGCATTTTCCCCACTACAGATGTTAAACTAACCGGCCTATAGTTAGCTGCCTTTTGTCTGCCCCCTTTTTTAAACAGAGGCGTTACATTAGCTGCTTTCCAATCCGCTGGTACCTCCCCAGTGTCCAGAGAATTTTTGTAGATTATAACGAATGCATCTGCTATAACTTCCGCCATCTCTTTTAATACCCTGGGATGCATTTCATCAGGACCAGGGGACTTGTCTATCTTCAGTCCCATTAGCCTGTCCAGCACTACCCCCCTAGTGATAGTGATTGTCTCAAGGTCCTCCCTTCCCACATTCCTGTGGCCTGCAAATTTTGGCATGGTTGTTGTGTCTTCCACTGTGAAGACGGAAGCAAAATAATTGTTTAAGGTCTCAGCCATTTCCACATTTCCCATTATTAAATCCCCCTTTTCATCTTCTAAGGGACCAACATTTACTTTAGTCACTCTTTTCCGTTTTATATATCTGTAAAAGCTTTTACTATCTGTTTTTATGTTTTGCGCAAGTTTATCTTCGTAATCTATCTTCCCTTTCTGTATTGCTTTTTTAGTAATTCTTTGCTGTTGCTTAAAATTTTCCCAATCCTCTAGTTTCCCACTAACCTTGGCCACCTTATACACATTGGTTTTTGATTTGATACTTTCCTTTATTTCCTTGGTTATCCACAGCTGGTTATCCCTTCTCTTGCCGCCCTTCTTTTTCACTGGAATATATGTTTGTTGCGCACTATGAAAGAGCTCCTTAAAAGTCCTCCACTGTTCCTCAATTGTGCCACCGTTTAGTCCTTGCTTCCAGTCTACTTTAGCCAACTCTGCCCTCATCCCACTGTAGTCCCCTTTGGTTAAGCACAGTATGCTCGTTTCTGACACAACTTCCTCATATTCAATCTGCATTACAAATTCAACCATATTGTGATCACTCATTCCGAGAGGATCTTTTACTAGGAGATCATTTATTTTTCCTGTCGCGTTACACAGGACCAGATCTAAGATGGCTTGCTCCCTTGTAGGTTCTGTTACATACTGTTCTGAGAAACAATCCCGTTTGCATTCTATGAATTCCTCCTCCAGGCAACCCAGTGCGATTTGATTTGACCAAACGATATGTAGGTTAAAATCCCCCATGACTGCTGCCGTTTCTTTTTCACATGCCTCCATTATTCCCTTGATTATTGCCCGCCCCACCGTGAAGTTATTATTTGGGGGCCTATAAACTATGCTGACTCGTGACTTTTTCCCCTTACTATCTCTAATCTGCACCCACAATGATTCAACATTTTGTTCATTGGAGCCAATATCATCCCTCACAACTGCCCTGATAACATCTTTTATCAACAGAGCTACCCCAACACCTTTCCCTTCTTGTCGATCTTTCTGAATCGTCAGATACCCCTGTATGTTTAATTCCCAGTCTTGGCCACCCTGCAACCATGTTTCTGTAATGGCCACCAAATCATACCCATTTGTAATGATTTGTGCCATCATCTCATTTACTTTATTTCGAATGCTGCGTGCATTTAGGTAGAGTGTTTTCATCCTAGTTTTTAAACCATGATTTTTAGTTTTGACCCCTCCTGCAGCCCTTTTATATTCAGTGGCCCTTTTTGTTTCTTGCCTTTAAATCCTTATAAAAAGGATATAGAGGCACTGGAGAGGTTGCAAACAGGATTTACAAGAATGATACCAGAAATACGACTTTATACCTATCAGAAAGGGATGAAGAGACTGGATCTCTTTTCTTTTGAAAAGCGAAGTCTGAGGTGTGACCTAATTGAGGTGTATAATATGATGAAAGGTTTTGATTGAGTTGACACAGACAGAGCGTGTTCACGTGTGGGGAAGAACAACACTGGAACTATCAATAAAAGAGAGTCACCAAGAAACCAAGTGGGAAATTCAGCAAAAGTGTCATTACACAGAGATTGGTGAGGAAGTAGTTGAGGCGAAAAGTATAGATTAATTTAAGGGGAGGCTAGATAAGTAACTGAGGAATAAGGGAATAGAGAGTTACACTGATAGAGTTAGATGTGAAAAGACATGAGGAGGCTCGAGTGGAATATAAACGCCAAATGGGCTATTTCTGTGCTGTATATAATATGTCATTCTACATGTGACTCACATTCAGAATAATTCTCCAGTGACAGATAAACCTAGCAATACATGGGCACTGGAGTCTGGTGTTCAACACCGGTTAGTAACCCACATATAATACAATTCTTCAATGTGTAGGGGAGGACGAAAACCCCCTCATTTTACCCAGAAGGAAAAGGGCTGTGGGATCAGTCTGTGCTGTGATTGAAACCGATGGAAGGAAAACTTAAAAATGAATTTTAAAAGAGCAGACAAGGCCTGCAGGGGATAAAAGGAGGTGCATTCATGGAGACAACCCCCCCGCAGTGTTTGGACTCATAGGAAAGGAAATTTAATTTTGAACAATCTACCAGAAAGTTTGAAATCCTAAAGTGCACATGGAAGAAACTACGAACTTTAATCGAATTTGGGATTTTTTAAAAGATGTATGTTGAGTCTGCAAGAAAAGGGGTGGAGTCAATATCAAAAGGGCCAGTTTGGACATTGGAACTAATCAACTTGTCTGGGAACTGTATATCCTCGAAACTTATCCCTTGAAAACATTAGCATTTAAACAATGCCACATACATATTCCAACACCTTTTTCATCAGGCATAGAAATATCAGGCTCAGGCCAGACTAGCATAATGGCTGCAGGAGGCCAATGCAAACAACACCCACTCAAACCTTGAGTAGGTTAAGATCAGTGGAAAAAAAACCTAAAAACCTAAAACTGAGGCATTTTTCAAAATCAAAAGTCCACCAATGAGAAGAATCGACTTCAGCAGGAGAGGCAGACTGGATAATCTGGCTATAAAAAAAGGGGTTTCTGACGTAGTAGCAGGGAGTGATGATTTTCCCTGCCCTCGTCATTCAACAACCACAACCACAAGCCTCTCGACATTGAAGGAAAACCAGTGTCCGAGGACACCGAAGATAGAAGAAACAAGCCACCAGACTGCGGAAGGCACAGTAGTGAGTATAACCTCTGGTCCCCAGAACTCCCAACTCAGTTAGGCCAGGAAAGGTGGGAGGTTGGGCATTGTACTGCTAAACTGGTGTAAAGATTTTCGTTGGGTCTGTTTTAGTGGGATTGAGGGGGATTGTTTTGTTGGTGTATTTCTGTTTGTTGAGTTGCACCTTGTCAAATAAATTGGAAGCCTAAAGTTCCTCTTGGAATCACCTTGTCTCAGTTCTATTGTATTACATCTCCTGATCGTGAGTCTTATGTCAGAACCGTGTAAGGGAAGCTAGGAGCGCGTCGAAAACGCTCAACTGTGTGTCACAGGCTAGGGAAGAAGGGGTTAGGAGTGTTTGACACTCACAGGTGCCTCACAGGCTAGGCATAAGCTGTGGGGACGCACGAGTCTCAAAACCCCCTTCATAAGCTGTGGACACAGTCTCTCCAGGGGTGCTCTTGCAGCACTCAGGGTACCTCACAGGCCAGGCATAAGCTGAGAGGGCAGAAGCTCAGAGAGAGACACGCAAGGCACAATAACAACCCTGTGAAAACCCAATACAGAACATGGCGACCACGAAGGGACATAAGCAAACAGGAGATGTTAATATAACAGATGAGGTGATAAGAGAGGAAACTAAAATGGAGGAGATAATTTCCTCATACATTTTTGGCAAGGTGAACCTCACCAAACCTTGGGTTCAAGCCCTCACTCGGGCAGAGTGCCCAGTGGATACTGCTGAACAGTGGACAGCAGGGAAGGACCACAACCACAGGGTGGAAAAGGACATCCGGCTTATCTGCCTCACCCGCCAAGTCCGAATGCTCGACCAGCGGGTGAAAGACTTGGAACAGAGTCTTCAGAAATCAGAGGAGCTCTCTGCTATCCGAGCTGTGGTTGGGGACAACCTGCTGGCCGAATTAGCTGGGGAGCAGCAAAGGAACCGGCAGTTGCAGGAGACCTTCCGAAATAGCCGGGACGATCTTCAGTGTCAGGTCACTGAGGCCAAGGGTAGTGAGGGGTCCCTCCGGGAACAGAATTCTCGGCACACCCAGAAAATTTGGGAATTTAGAATAAATTAAAAGATGTACAGGCAGCCTAAAAAGTGGCCAGTAGCAGTGAGTTTGCAGATCACGGTCCCTGTCAGGAGAGGATTGAAACTCTCACCCACGCTCTATCCCTGGCAAAGGGGATGGTCGCCCTGATAGGACCCGGAGGGTCCACAGGGGACAAAGGAGATTATTGGGAGGTAGAGGAGAATCCAAAGGCAAGAGGCGCCCGACCACCTCCTGAGGCACCGGTGGTTTGTCCGGTGGGGTACCAGGAGGGGCGGGGCACGCAGGTAGTAGCATACTGTGGAAATGTATTTTTATTTAAGCTGATACCATACGGTATTTGTGTGCCTTTTGATTAAAATGGAGTCCTGGCCCTTCCAGAACTTTCTGCATTTTAGCAGCCAGCTTATTATGAACAGCTAAACCTGCTGTTAGATGGCTGATGGTTATCAGACAGCTAGGAGACAAGTCATGCTGAGACAAGTAACCCCCCACGGTGCTCTCTTATTGTCTACACTACAGGAGTTCCATGTCACCCCACCCTTATCTTCTAGCCATTATCTCTTTCCTTTACCTCATCCATTTGAAGCAAACAGGTAAACTGACCAGGAAATTGGATAATCCTGATACAATACAAGACAGGTGATAGCCCATTACCTATGACTCATGGAGTAATGGCCGTTTGGCTTTCTGATAACCCTGACAAAAGGAAATATCTTGACACCATTTCAGGACCAGGATATAGTAATTAACTCTGTATCTGTATTCACTGACTGTGAGACAGAGCAATACACAGGGAGAGGCCAGAACTTGGGTTTTACTGTATAAATATCTTGTGAAGCTGTACCATTGCGGAGGTTTCATTTAGCCCTTGACTGAGTGAAAACTACCCCTTGCGAGCAAGTAAATTAAAAGGGAAACTTCCATCGGAGCTGTAAGTGTCGGACTCATTCTTTTCTGAGGTCGAGATTTCGACAGTTATTGGAGGTTCCACCGAGATGCATACTCTCTGTTCTGTGAGTAAAACGGATACAGGCATAGTGCCTCTCCAGTGAAAGGCTTCGGTGGCCAAACAAGGTGAGCCTTTGCTCACAAGAGGTTTCTTCACTGTTGAATCGCAGATGTAATCTGTTGTCCACAGCTGAGGTACTGCATCTACAAGAGTCGGCATTTAAAAGTTAAAGGTATTTTTTTTATAACCATTTCTTTCTCAGCTCGCCAGCAGAAAAGAACAGGTTCTGGAAAAAATCTCGAGACAGCCCGGGGAAGGTTTCAGTAGGTAAGGAAGCGCTAGTCGATCGAAAAGGGTTCCAGGTTCTTATATGATAAGATTTTTATTGTTTTTAATTCGGAAGGGGTTATTATGTGATAAGACTATTAAAAGAAAAGAAAAAAAGAAAGCGCTAATAATCGATCGAAGGTTCTTATGTGATAAGATTTTTATTGTTTTTAATTCGGAAGGGGTTCTTATGTGATAAGACTATTAAAAAAAAAGAGCGCAATCGATCAAAGAGTTTGGGTACGGAACCTTAAGTTTTATCAGCTGTTATTAGGATAAGTTAAGGACTCGGTCTGTAGTGGCGTACAACGCAGACTGAGAATTTGTTTAGAGGTTATGATTTGTGTACTCACGGGAATATTGTTTGTTGTCCTTGTATTACTGTTGTGTGCAATACTTTTGTGAGTCATTCCCATTAGAGAAACGGGAAGAGTCACTAGGGAAAATTGTGATTCGGAAAAAAAAAACACAAGGATTGATTAAGAAAAGAAACAGTAACTGATTGATCAACTACGATTGGTTCGTGCCAACATATCTCACACACCCAGACTGAGCCCGAATTAAGAGCCTTTTCAGGCCACGTAACGGCCAGGAGAAGTGGGCGTAGAGAACTCGGTTGGCCGAAAGGATTGTGAGATCAGAAACTGTGGTAAAATCTTAAATCATCCAGAATGGGGGCTGGAGCAAGTAAACCACCACCAAAAGGGACCCCAGCCCATTTTATGCTCCAGAATTGTGGTCAGTCTCCAATTGACCACCTAAGAGAATGGGTACAATGGACTAAGGGTGAAAACAGGCCATTTCCACCCGATGGTTCATTCAATTTAGAGAGAATAACCTGTCTAGAAGAATGCCTTATAGACAGAGACACAGGTAGAAGAGGAAAAAAAAAAGAAAGTGAATTGGTCAGTGTTTGGAGATTGGAAAAGGGAAGCTGAGGAACGACACGAGAAGAGCCTAAGAGTTAGCAAGCAGTGTACTAGAGGGAGAAAGCAGGGGGATGAACGGATAGAGCAGGTGAATCGCCATCGACATAACAAACACCCATCCGTTATGGTTGCTAAAGAGACAAAGGCACACTCACCTAGGGCTCCGGAGGGTTGGGATAAGGATGAGGATGAGGACTGGGATGAGGATTGGACTCCCTACAGCCATCGACCACCGCCGTATGTTCCATCCCCGGGGGGTGCTCCAGGCCAAGGAGGAGATGATCCTCGGGCCGGAGTACAGGGAAACGGGGTAACACCCGCTCCCAACAATACAGGTGAGGCTGCAGGAAATATAAGTCAGTCACAAGGGAATCAATACCGTGACGGCCCTGCAGGGGGCACACGAAGTCATACCCGTGGACCAGAGCCCAGTGCCCTGGAGCCATCATCATCAGTATACCCAGTAAGACTTTTTCCCAGTCCACTCTCGGGGGGCGCTCCGGTCCCTATTTATCGACCATGGTCACCAAGTGAATTAAGAATAATTGTGGAAGGATTGGCAGACCCCAAAACCAATATTGAAAAGGCCATAGACCAGTTAAAAGTAATCATCTTGTGCCACGAACCCAGTATATTAGATGGTCAAATCTTACTGAAAGCATGGTTAAAGGACACAAAATTTGCCGAACTTGAGATAAAATTCAAAGATTTTAAAACCCATCGAGAGGCTCCAGATGCAGATCCCAGCACGAAGCCAGGAGAGGGGTTCTGGGGAAGATGTTGGGAAGCCTTACATTCGGTGTTCCCGAGGAAAACGAATTGGTCCAAAATTATGGAAACTACACAAAGAAAGGAGGAGGATGTTGAGGATTATGTAGAAAGAGTGCGAGAGATCATGAACCAATGTTCAGGCATGAAAATGGAGGAGGTAGAGGCTCCTATGATCAGCGCCGTGGTAAACGGGCTACGGCCCGAACTCAGAGATCCGTTTAAACTAGTTTGTCTCGGATGGCGACAGGAATCGCTATCCAAGGTTGTATCTATGTTAAAGGACATACAAGAGCGAAATAGAGAATCTAAAAGCAAGGTCACCATGTTTGTAGGACAAGCAGCTCCAATGACACCCACCCCGGTGACACCGTCCTACGCCCCACCCCAGGGTAGAGGAAGAGGGCGAGCCAGAGGAGGATATTACAGGGGAAGAGGGAGAGGAGGTGCAGGGCAGGAACAATATTATACCTGTCACAATTGTGGACAGATTGGACACTGGGCTAGAACTTGCCGGGCAAAACAGCAACAACCAAATCATGATTGGACTCAACAGGCAGGTAATAGAGCACACCCTCCCCCTTCAGAACCCAACCAGTATGCGACCCAAGTCCAGGTACATGCTAGACCTCAGACTAATTTCTCTGTGCAAGATCCATTTGGATCACAGAATCAAAAGCAATTCGGCCAACCACCAAATTGCCCGTATAATGATCAATGACGCCCAATCCCAGACCCGAGTGCTGCGAACAAACAGCTGCCTGTCGTTTCGTTAAATGCCATAGGAGAACCTGAAGTAAAAATACGAATACAAGGAAAGGATGTCCCATTCCTAGTGGATACTGGTGCCACCTATTCGGTCCTTTCAAGGGAGGATACGAGGGGAATTCCCACTTCCACTAATCAAACCTCAGTGATTGGACTATCTGGACACGCACAGCAAATGTGCCACCCAACACCTAACCTCCGCAAGAACCACCAAATACGAGGTCGAACTGTAATCAAATCCGAACCTTGTCATCAAAAGATGTACTACCTTAAATCCAGCCACTCTGCTCCCCACGGAAGACGACGGCGAACCCCATTCATGTGAAATGGTAACCGAATTAGTGACTAAACCACGTATCAATCTAACAGATGTACCAATGTGTAACCCTGAGCTAGTGTACTACGTTGACTGATCAGCCTTACGAACTGATAGGGGCCAACCTAGAGCGGCTTATGCAATTGTAACTCAGTTTAATGTTGTCGAAACAGCCTCTCTTCCAGACTCCTTTTCAGCCCAACAAGCCGAATTGTTTGCGTTAACTCGAGCCTGTATTCTGGCTGAAGGACACACAGTTAATATCTACACTGACTCCAGGTATGCTTTTGGGGTATCACATGACTATTGACAAATTTGGAAGATTCGCGGGTACCTGACTTCTTCAGGAACCCCTATCAAAAATGCAGAACAAGTGGAAAATCTCCTGCGAGCCATTCAATGCCCCTTAAAACTTGCCATTATCAAATGCCAAGCACATACAGTCCAGTCGAATGAGGTGGCACTTGGGAATGCCAGAGCTGATAATGCAGCCAAGTCAGCAGCTCTGTCGAAAGGGGGGATGCAGGTGTCATTGTTCCCACTAAGGAAAAATAATTGCTCAGACCCGCCACCCACTATTAATGACGTGCTGGCCTTTCAGACACAGGCCAGTACGGAGGAGGTGGTGACCTGGACGAAGGATCAATGTTATAAAAATCCAGAAGGAATATGGGTTCACCATGACGGCCGCGTGGTGGCCCCTAGATCCTTACTTCCATGGATTGCCCGATGTGTTCATACATTCACACATGCAGGCAAAGGGGGATTGGCAGATTATATTTTGGCAACTTGGTATGCACCAGGTATTTCGGCAATTGCAAAACAAATCTGTGAAAATTGTGTTACCTGTCAGACAATGAATCCGGGTAAGACGGAAAAAGTAGAATCTGCCTCCCACCCAAATCCAGTCGGGCCTTTTGTACATTTACAAATGGATTTTATTGAATTACCTATGTGTATGGGAT
The DNA here is from genome assembly GCF_044704955.1 of Pristiophorus japonicus. Classification (NCBI taxonomy): domain Eukaryota; kingdom Metazoa; phylum Chordata; class Chondrichthyes; family Pristiophoridae; genus Pristiophorus; species Pristiophorus japonicus. The sequence goes on along the minus strand of NW_027254671.1, from coordinate 54,972 downwards.
TCAAGTATGTATTAGTTATTGTAGATGTGTTCTCTAGATGGATTGAAGCCTTTCCATGTAAAAAGGCCGATGCCACTACTGTTGCTAAATGTTTGTTAAAAGAAATTGTACCGCGCTTCGGAATCCCTGCTAAGCTTTCCAGTGATAACGGGTCACATTTCACGGGAACTGTCATAAGTGAAATGTGTAAAGCTTTACAGATTATCAACGTTTTCATTGCAGTTATCATCCACAATCAGCTGGACTTGTTGAAAGATATAATGGAATGCTTAAAAATAAGCTGGCAAAACTATGCAATGACACTGGACTGAAATGGACAGAACTGCTGCCCTCAGCTTTGATGGTAATGCGATCTGCAACCAACAGAACAACAGGCTTGTCACCACATGAGAGAGTTATGGGACGTCCCCAACAACTATCTTTTACAGCACCATTTACTGCAAAACAGATGGACATCCACAAAATGGAGGAAAATATGTTGAATTATTGTATTGCACTAACCAAATGTATTTCCAGCTTTCATTCACAGGTAAAGGAAGCCCAAGTCAAGCCAGCGGAAGGGAAGTGCCATAACCTGGAGCCAGGGGAATTCGTTTACATCAAGATTTTTAAATGGAAAAGCAGTCTACAGCCAAGATTCGAAGGACCATACCAGGTCCTGCTGGCGACCAATACTGCAATCAAGGTAAAGGAAAGACCAACATGGATCCACGCATCCCATTGCAAACGGGCACCCGACCAGGAGGAAGGGACGAAGGAATCAGAGGAACAGAAAAAGGAAGACTGAATAAAGAACTGTATGGACTATGGGGACTGATGGTGCTGGGCTTGACAGGGTTTTACTTCGCATTATTGATTACACCAGAGGTACAGACCCACCACCGAAGGGAATTGCACGTAAACGTATTTATGGCACTGAGTCATAGGTATGCTCAAGAAAGAAACTTGTCGAGTTGTTGGATATGTTCCCATGTTCCTGTCCACTCCAGGGGGGTATTCCCCTGAGATCTGTCCCCTTTAACGAATCAGAAATGGTAGAATGGTTGACAGTGCAAAACAGGACAAAACTAACTAAGGGGCCAGAAACAAAGGAGCAAACAGAATGGAGGTCGGCAGGGTATAAACTTACAGCCTTCCAGGGATGGTACCAGCCCAATTATGATAATAACCATCAGCCTCCCTTCCTAAGCATTACTCCCAGAATAGGAAATCCTGAGGGTATAATATGCCTAGTGAGTAATGAAACTAAAAGAAATGGAAATGGAGAGACTGTACAAGATCAGAATGGATTGAGTTGTCCTTGTGAAGGACAAAATGGGGGAATGTGGAAATGTATTTTTATCTAAGCTGATACCATACGGTATTCGTGTGCCTTTTGAATAAAATGGAGTCCTGGCCCTTCCAGAACTTTCTGCATTTTAGCAGCCAGCTTATTATGAACAGCTAAACCTGCTGTTAGATGGCTGATGGTTATCAGACAGCTAGGAGACAAGTCATGCTGAGACAAGTAACCCCCCATGGTGCTCTCCTATTGTCTACACTACAGGAGTTCCATATCACCCCACCCTTATCTTCTAGCCATTATATCTTTCCTTTACCTCATCCATTTGAAGCAAACAGGTAAACTGACCAGGAAATTGGATAATCCTGATACAATACAAGACAGGTGATAGCCCATTACCTATGACTCATGGAGTAATGGCCGTTTAGCTTTCTGATAACCCTGACAAAAGGAAATATCTTGACACCATTTCAGGACCAGGATATAGTAATTAACTCTTTATCTGTATTCACTGACTGTGAGACTGAGCAATACACAGGGAGAGGCCAGAACTTGGGTTTTACTGTATAAATATCTTGTGAAGCTGTACCATTGCGGAGGTTTCATTTAGCCCTTGACTGAGTGAAACCTACCCCTTGCGAGCAAGTAAATTAAAAGGGAAACTTCCATCGGAGCTGTAAGTGTCGGAGTCATTCTTTTCTGAGGTCGAGATTTCGACAATACCCAGGGCTGGGGGCAGGACCAATGTGTCCCGTTTGGCAGCAGGGATGTGAGGCTCCAGCCGAGGGTCAGTTAAGGGCTGGATCAGGCGACCAGGCACTGTCTGCTGCACCGGGTATGGTGGGACAGCCGGAGGTAGAGGGACCAGTGCAGAAAGATCCTGAACCAGGGCGGATGTGCCCGGTCAGGCAGCGCAAGTACGGTCATCCACAGGCAGGTGGCCAAGGTCGGGGAGCGCTGGAGAGCGACTTTATTATTCCCCATGGAGTTCAATCACTCAGGGCATTGGTGGCCCATTTGGCCAAACTCACTCGCAGCGGGGACCCGTCTATCCACTTCATGGAGGTGATGCAGGCAGGGGAAATTAATGGGTGCGACGAGGAAGAGACAGCCAAGCTGCTGCTCTTCTCTCTGGACAGCAAATTGTACCAGGCCCTACCGGCAGAATGCCGGATGGGGCAGCGTACATTTACTGAGGTCCAGAGTGCTGTCCTTGAGGCTATGAGCTTCGATGACGCAGTCCTTTCGAACGGGTCGAAAGGACAAGGCAGCTCGCAGGGGAAACCCCGCAGGCATTTGCGGACAGGCTGTGGGTGGTATACCACGCAGCCTGTGGAGAGCTCCTCGACCGGGCGAATCTTTCCGCGGTACAGACTGGCCGCTGGCTGAGGATGCTGGTGGCAAGCTGCTTGCCCCGGCTCAAGGCCAGGACAGAACTGTGGTTCGATTCCCGGGAACCCAACATCACCGAGGAAGCAGTGGTCAGGCAACTGGCACTGGTCCAACAGAATGGAGGAGGGTAGGAGGAGAAAACCTCCAAAGGTCGGGTAAATGAAGTAAAACCCAACCCGATTCCCAAAAGGGAATGGCACCAGGAGGGTGGCCGCTCATCTGATAAGGAGGGAGTGTGTTACGGGTGCGGGAAAGATGGTCATTTTAAAAGGGATTGCAGGAGCCCAGTAAAGAGATATGGGGGGCGAAGTTCTTTAGGAGCCGCCCAGAGTGGGGGAAGTGGAGCGAGCTCCTCACCGTCCCTTGACCAGATAGTCGCTGCAGTGAGGACAGTGCTGGAGGGGACTGGGAAGGTAGCCACGGCAACAGGCAGGGAAGCACCAGCAACCCTGGCAGAACAGAGGCCGTGACCAACCCAGATCAAGCCTGCATACCTGTGCCCACGAGAATATGACCCCTGGGGACGACCCTGGGTCAAGATGGAGGTTGAGGGTGTATTGGGTACCTACCTTTTGGACACTGGTGCTTCCAGCACGATAGTCCATTCGGAGGACGCTGCAACCTCACCTCTATCAAACGGGGTGCCGTATCAACTAGTTGGGTTCACAGGTAATGAGAAGGCTGGGTTTTTCTCAGTCCCGCTCGCAGTTCGTTAAGGAGCACTCCAAACACAATGGAAGTGCGTCCTGATGAACTGGGAGCGGGTGGGAAAAGGGATCTTGGGGGCTGATTTTATCATCGCTCGCCAGATCCTAGTAGACTTGAGGAATCACTGTCTATGGGGCACAGTGGGCACGGGAGCAGAGGGAGAAGTCATGGTTATTGATAAGAAACAGGGAAAAGGGACTCTGTGTACAATGAAGCCAAAAGGGGGTTACGACCTGGAGGTTCTGGTCGGTAACACCCCGGCCGAGTACCGGGACTATGTGCAAGCAAATCTTGCAGGATTTGCCACCCATAAACACGACTGTGGGAGAGTCACAGGAGTGGAGGTTAGAATAGATGGGGATCCCATGTCCCGCCCGCAAAAGCAGTATGGCTTTCCCCAAGAGGCAGAAGCAGACTTGGAGACAGCTTTAAGCTCGCTTGTCGAGCAGGGTGTTTTGAGACCCATAGCCACCCATGTCAACACCCCACTTTGGCCGGTTAGGAAACCGGATAATTCTTGGAAGGCTACAGTGGATTATAGGGTGCTCAATAAAAACATCCCAGCTTGTGCTCCCACAGTAGCGGCGGTTGCGGATCTGATAGGGGAAATCCCTGCATCCGCAACCACGTTCACAGTGTTGGACATATCCAACGGCTTCTGGTCTATCCCTGTACGGAGGGAAGACCAGTACAAGTTTGCCTTCACCTTCCGGGAACAGCAGTATACATGGAGCTGCCTCCCACAGTGCTTTCATAATAGTCCCAGCATCTTTCACCAATGCATGGCGAACTGCTTAAAAATCTTCAGCCAGCCACACCAGCTGGTCCATTATGTGGACGACCTGTTGTTGTTCACAGACAGCAGTGAGGAACATGGTCCACTGCTGGCCGAACTGCTGGTCTTATTGAAGGAAGGGGGTTTTAAAGTTAACCCCAAGAAAGCCCAGCTAGGTCTAGGAGAGGTAAAATTCCTGGGCCTGACGATAAGGGCAGGAGAAAGGGCCATTGATGAGGCTAGAAGAAAGGCAGTGCAGGAACTCCCTGTCCCTAGGGATGTGTCGGGGGTAAGGTCTTTCCTGGGAATCACTGGCTGCTGTTGGGACTTCATCGAGGACTGTGCAGCCACTGCCAGCCCTCTGCTCAGACTCCTACATAAGGGGGTCGAGTGGGAATGGGACAAGGGCTGTGAGGCAGCATTTGTCTGTCTTAAGAGAGACCTGCAGGTAGCACCAGCCCTCGGGGCAATTGATGGGGGGGAGGAATTCTTCCTGGAGGTGGCAGCCAGTGGCGACAGCTTATGTGCAGTGTTGCTCCAGGGACGAAACGGTCAGCTGAGACCAGTGGTGTACACCTCCAGGGTCCTCACGTAGGTAGAAAAGGGATACTCCAATTGTGAGAGGCACTTGCTTGCCACCCACTGGGCAGTAAAGAGAGCTCAGATCTTTACCGGAATAGCCCCCATTACACTCCTCACCCATCATACCCCGACGCAGATGCTGTTGGACGGGAGGATTAAGGACGGGACAGTGAGCAGTGCTAGAATCACTCGCTGGACCCTCCTCCTCTCACAAATGACTTTAAAGGTCAAGGGCCTCTGCGAGCCCAGGCTCGCAGCAAATTTAATCTATCCAGGGCAGCCGCATCGACGCTCTGTGGAGGGAGTATGGGACATTAATTTTGGATTTCGGGCAGGGATACACCCCACAGGCCGCGAGATCTACGTTGATGGCTCCAGTTCAGTGTCCACGGTTACAAGACTCACGGGCTGCGGAGTTTGGGATCCTAAGGCAGGAATTGCCTTGGCTCTTAAACTCCCATGCACCCTGAGCGCCTACAGGCGGAACTCTCGGCGGTGATGTATGTGGTCACACACCCCGAGGAATTCCCTACCCCATACACGATTTGCTCGGACAGCATGATCACTTGCAATTCGTGTACAGAGTATCTGGCGATTTGGTCATGCCGGGGGTACACCTGTGCGGAAGGGAAGCCCCTTGTGACCAAACCCCTGCTAGAAAAGATCGTGACTGCAGTGGGAGAAACCGGGGATGTATATATCCATAAGGTAAAGGCCCACTCCAAAACTGAGCCACGGAGGGAAGGTAACCAGCAGGCAGACCTGCTGGCAAGGGAAGGTGCTCGAACAGGTCGCCCATGGAACCCATACATAGAAACATAGAAACATAGAAAATAGGTGCAGGAGTAGGCCATTCGGCCCTTCTAGCCTGCACCGCCATTCAATGAGTTCATGGCTGAACATTCAACTTCAGTACCCCATTCCTGCTTTCTCGCCATACCCCTTGATCCCCCTAGCAGTAAGGACCTCATCTAACTCCTTTTTGAATATATTTAGTGAATTGGCCTCAACAACTTTCTGTGGTAGAGAATTCCACAGGTTCACCACTCTCTGGGTGAAGAAGTTCCTCCGCATCTCGGTCCGAAATGGCTTACCCCTTATCCTTAGACTGTGACCCCTGGTTCTGGACTTCCCCAACATTGGGAACATTCTTCCTGCATCTAACCTGTCTAACCCCGTCAGAATTTTATATGTTTCTATGAGGTCCCCTCTCATTCTTCTGAACTCCAGTGAATACAAGCCCAGTTGATCCAGTCTTTCTTGATAGGTCAGTCCCGCCATCCCGGGAATCAGTCTGGTGAACCTTCGCTGCACTCCCTCAATAGCAAGAATGTCCTTCCTCAGGTTAGGAGATCAAAACTGTGCACAATACTCCAGGTGTGGCCTCACCAAGGCCCTGTACAATTGTAGTAACACCTCCCTGCCCCTGTACTCAAATCCCCTTGCTATGAAGGCCAACATGCCATTTGCTTTCTTAACCGCCTGCTGCACCTGCATGCCAACCTTCAATGACTGATGTACCATGACACCCAGGTCTCTTTGCACCTCCCCTTTTCCTAATCTGTCACCATTCAGATAATAGTCTGTCTCTCTGTTTTTACCACCAAAGTGGATAACCTCACATTTATCCACATTATACTTCATCTGCCATGCATTTGCCCACTCACCTAACCTATCCAAGTCGCTCTGCAGCCTCACAGCATCCTCCTCGCAGCTCACACTGCCACCCAACTTAGTGTCATCCGCAAATTTGGAGATACTACATTTAATCCCCTCATCTAAATCATTAATGTACAGTGTAAACAGCTGGGGCCCCAGCACAGAACCTTGCGGTACCCCACTAGTCACTGCCTGCCATTCTGAAAAGTACCCATTTACTCCTACTCGTTGCTTCCTGTCTGACAACCAGTTCTCAATCCATGTCAGTACACTACCCCCAATCCCATGTGCTCTAACTTTGCACATCAATCTCTTGTGTGGGACCTTGTCGAACGCCTTCTGAAAGTCCAAATATACCACATCAACTGGTTCTCCCTTATCCACTCTACTGGAAACATCCTCAAAAAATTCCAGAAGATTTGTCAAGCACGATTTCCCTTTCACAAATCCATGCTGACTTGGACCTATCATGTCACCTCTTTCCAAATGCACTGCTATGACATCCTTAATAATTGATTCCATCATTTTACCCACTACCGATGTCAGGCTGACCGGTCTATAATTCCCTGTTTTCTCTCTCCCTCCTTTTTTAAAAAGTGGGGTTACATTGGCTACCCTCCACACCATAGGAACTGATCCAGAGTCAATGGAATGTTGGAAAATGACTGTCAACGCATCCACTATTTCCAAGGCCACCTCCTTAAGTACTCTGGGATGCAGTCCATCAGGCCCTGGGGATTTATCGGCCTTCAATCCCATCAATTTCCCCAACACAATTTCCCGGCTAATAAGGATTTCCCTCAGTTCCTCCTCCTTACTAGACCCCCCGACCCCTTTTATAACCGGAAGGTTGTTCGTGTCCTCCTTCGTGAATACCGAACCAAAGTACTTGTTCAATATGTCCGCCATTTCTTTGTTCCCAGTTATGACTTCCCCTGATTCTGACTGCAGGGGACCTACATTTGTCTTTACTAACCTTTTTCTCTTTACATATCTATAGAAACTTTTGCAATCCGTCTTAATGTTCCCTGCAAGCTTCTTCTCATACTCCATTTTCCCTGCCCTAATCAAACCCTTTGTCCTCCTCTGCTGAGTTCTAAATTTCTCCCAGTCCCCAGGTTCGCTGCTATTTCTGGCCAATTTGTCTGCCACTTCCTTGGCTTTAATACTATCCCTGATTTCCCTTGATAGCCACGGTTGAGCCACCTTCCCTTTTTTATTTCTATGCCAGACAGGAATGTACAATTGTTGTAATTCATCCATACGGTCTCTAAATGTCTGCCATTGCCCATCCACTGTCAACCCCTTAAGTATCATTCGCCAATCCATCTCAGCCAATTCACGCCTCATACCTTCAAAGTTAGCCTTCTTTAAGTTCTGGACCATGGTCTCTGAATTAACTGTTTCATTCTCCATCCTAATGCAGAATTCCACCATATTATGGTCACTCTTCCCCAAGGGGCCTTGCACAACGAGATTGCTAATTAATCCTTTCTCATTACATAACACCCAGTCTAAGATGGCCTCCCCCCTAGTTGGTTCCTCGACATATTGGTCTAAAAAACCATCCCTTATGCACTCCAGAAAATCCTCCTCCACCGTATTGCTTCCAGTTTGGTTAGCCCAATCTATGTGCATATTAAAGTCACCCATTATAACTGCTGCACCTTTATTGCACGCACCCCTAATTTCCTGTTTGATGCCCTCCCCAACATCACTACTACTGTTTGGAGGTCTGTACACAACTCCCACTAACGTTTTTTGCCCTTTGGTGTTCTGCAGCTCTACCCATATAGATTCCACATCATCCAAGCTAATGTCCTTCCTAACTATTGCCGTAATCTCCTCCTTAACCAGCAATGCTACCCCACCTCCTTTTCCTTTTATTCTATCCTTCCTGAATGTTGAATACCCCTGGATGTTGAGTTCCCAGCCCTGCTCATCCTGGAGCCACGTCTCCGTAATCCCAATCACATCATATTTGTTAACATCTATTTGCACAGTTAATTCATCCACCTTATTGCGGATACTCCTTGCATTAAGACACAAAGCCTTTAGGCTTGTTTTTTTAACACCCTCTGTCCTTTTAGAATTTTGCTGTACAATGGCCCTTATTGTTCTTTGCCTTGGGTTTCTCTGCCCTCCACTTTTCCTCATCTCCTTTCTGTCTTTTGTTTTTGCCTCCTTTTTGTTTCCCTCTATCTCCCTGCATTGGTTCCCATCCCCCTGCCATATTAGTTTAACTCCTCCCCAACAGCACTAGCAAACACTCCCCCGAGGACATTGGTTCCGATTCTGCCCAGGTGCAGACCGTCCGGATTGTACTGGTCCCACCTCCCCCAGAACCGGTTCCAATGCCCCAGGAATTTGAATTCCTCCCTGCTGCACCATTGCTCAAGCCACGTATTCATCTGAGCTATCCTGCGATTCCTACTCTGACTAGCACGTGGCACTGGTAGCAATCCCGAGATTACTACTTTTGAGGTCCTACTTTTTAATTTAGCTCCTAGCTCCTTAAATTCATTTCGTAGGAACTCATCCCTTTTTTTACCTATGTCATTGGTACCAACGTGCACCACGACAACTGGCTGTTCTCCCTCCCTTTTTAGAATGTCCTGCACCCGCTCCGAGACATCCTTGATCCTTGCACCAGGGAGGCAACATACCATCCTGGAGTCTCGGTTGCGGCCGCAGAAACGCCTATCTATTCCCCTTACAATTGAATCCCCTATCACTATCGCTCGCCCACTCTTTTTCCTGCCCTCCTGTGCAACAGAGCCAGCCAGGGTGCCATGAACTTGGCTGCTGCTGCCCACTCCTGATGAGTCATCCCCCTCAACAGCACTCAAAGCAGTGTATCTGTTTTGCAGTGGGATGACCACAGGGGACCCCTGCACTACCTTCCTTGCACTACTCTTCCTGCTGGTCTTCCATTCCCTCGCTGGCTGTGGACCCTTCTCCTGCGGTAAGACCAACTCGCTACACGTGATACTCACGTCATTCTCAGCAGGCATGATAGTAGCAGCAAGAAGCAAGCCAGAGACACAAGGAAACATAGTGGCGGCTGCGGCCCCGGACCTTAAAGTAGTCCAGATGCAGGATCCGATCCTGAAGGCTGCCTTGGCTGCTATCAAAAGGGGGGGAAAAGGCGGAGGGCCCATAGAGAGCTGTAGATATTGCTGTGCGGGAAGGCATGTTGTTTAAAGGGGACAAATGGGTAGTGCCTCCACAACACCGGAGGGAATTCCTTCAGCTGGCCCATGAGGGTCCAGGTGCGGGACACCCTGGGCCGGAATCTATCTGGCAACGGGTAGAAAAGGCAGGGTGGTGGCCAGACCTCCGGGAAGACGTCCACATCTTCTGTGCGGGTTGTCTGGTTTGCGCTGCAAGCAACCCAGACCCTCAGAAAAGGAAGGCGTCTATGGGACACGTCAGGCGGGTAGAGGGACCATGGCAGTCGATCCAGATCGACTACATCGGACCCCTACCGGCCGCCCAGGGATATTATAAATACTGCCTCGTCCTGGTGGATGTGTTTTCCAAGTGGGTGGAAGCCTTCCCTTGCCGAACAGCTACCGCGGTGGGGACTGCAAAAATCCTGGTGAGGGAGGTGTTCTCTTGGTGGGGTCTACCTCAAATCGTGGAGTCCGACCAGGGAAGCCACTTCACCGACGAGGTGATGCAGTCCACCCTAAAGTTGCTGGTGATAAGAGCCAAATGTCATGTCGCCTACAACCCTCAGTCCTCAGGCCCCGGAGAACGCCTGAACCGGACCCTAAAGGAAAGGCTGTGCAAGGAGACGGGAGACTCACCTAACAAGTGGGTGGAGGTCTTACCGTTGGTCCTCATTGGAATCCGGGCCAGTCAGTCAAAGAGCACAGGGTACTCACCCCATGAGCTGATGACAGGCCGGATCATGAGAACCCCAGTGCATGTGTTGGCGCCGGTTCTCACCGAAGGGCAGCTCCGAGAGGTGAACCGGGACGGGTTTGTCAGGAACCTGTTTGAACACCTCAAACAGATTCACTGGCAGGCTGCTAGTAACATGGGCAGACAGCATCAGAGTAACCGATTGCTGCTAGAACCCAACAAACACCACGAATGGGAGATAGGGGACCAGGTCATGGTGAGGAACAATGCTCGGGTCGGGTTTTTGAAGCATTATATATGGGAACATACAGCATAGTCGACAAGGCTATCCCTATGGTCTAAGCGGTTCGACTGCCTCGCCGGGTGAAATGGTATCACATTAATCAGTGTAAATTGTTTGACCCCAAAAGAGGTAAAAAACAGAGAGGACGAGCAAGGGAAGGGAATCAGGCACTGGGGGAGGAACAGGCCCCGGTTGATTTGGAGGCTCCGGAGGAGGCAGCGGGCGCCGAAGCTCTACAGCCGGGGCTGGTTCACTGCTCCTGCAAGGCTATCCCACCACTGGGTAGAGGGTCCCAGCCCACTAACAGAAGTAGGGAGAAAGGCTCTACCATTAGCAAGGTTCAAGGAGAAGCTGAACCTCCCATGGTGGATCAGCTGGGGCTAGCCCAAGAGGTGGAGGAGATGGCATTGCAGCCCATAACGTGGGACTCTGCACCGACAGTAAGGAGGAGTGACAGAGTGTCACAGCCCAGGGCGCCGTGGTCCCCTGTTTACTTAGCCTCCCGCCCTCGAACGAGAAGGCGAAAGAAAACAGGGAGGGTGCTCTGTTGCGCTAGCAAGGGTCTCCCACCGATTATCCAGGGCTCGGGGGCGCCTTGGAGGGCAGCACAAGACTCATTAAGGGGGACCATACGAGCCCCTCAGAGGAGGGAATCCTGGTCCCCAGGGTACGGTCAGCCGAGTGGTCGACGACGCCTGTACAGTGACAGGATATAGCCTGGCCACCCGGGGACGGGTTGCGGTGTATATATTTCCCCTTCCTGTTTTGTTACTTTGTGTTGTGTCTATATGTGTTTCGGTAAGGCAGTGACGGTTGGGTACAGCATTTTTGTGTTTGGAACATGTTAAGTGGGCTGAGCCTGGAGAGGTCTCTCAAGGCAAGGCCATGTTCTTCTTGCCTTGCAGATGTCAACACTTCCCTACTGGATGTTAGTGATGCTGGTATCGCAAAGGATCTGCACCGGGCACCGAGGGGACACCGAGGATTCCCTAGTTTTCGGGTGCTCCGGGGGCAGAGCGCCGACAGTGACCACAGGAGAAGGGACTCCGGCGGCGGATGGCCGGGTCACCTACTCCCACGAGGGGAAATGGCCTGGGTGTTTGGGATCGAACTCCACCAAGTACTCCAACCATAAGGACCTTACCTACGGAGAGGCCTCCATCCCCTGCCCGGAGATCACTGTTGCCACTTCCAGAGTGAGAGTGACAGAAGGCAGGAAGGTATGCCTAACTTGCCAAGGGGACATACCTCTGTGACGGTGGTGGTGGCTCAGAAAGCTCAAGAGGGACATGGGAGACCGACACTCGGACTGGGAACGTCTGGATAATGCTACCTACTGAACCATCATGGGGTCATCTGGCAGGGTAACGGTGTGCTGGGAGAAATGGTGGGCGTACGACCAAGGAATTTATTTGTGTAGGTGGGGATCCACTCGCGTGTGTTCAGAGGGGGTCTCCATTGCTTTTTATAGGTGGTGGCAGGATGTCGGGGATGGGGTGGTATGGGATCGCAGCGGGGAGGCGTGTGTGATCCCCAATCCTCGGTTACCAGTAAATGTCACCGAAATTGTAGTTCGGGCAGGAAGCACCCACCCACGGCCAAGCCCACCGTCCCACACCAGGGGGCTGGGGAATGGTTTAGTGTTGGTCCCTACCGAGAAACTATTTTATCAGGGAGTACACTATGCAGTGGCATCAGTGGTGCTTAATCTGACAGAAGTCCGCCTACCTACGTGGTGTCCCCGGGAAACCGAGCTGTTATACCAGGCTCTGCTGCGGGCGATGTTCCGGAAGTTCTATGAACTGGACTTCGGGGATGTCAAAGTGACAGACGGGTATAAACAGTGGGATAGGGCCGAACCAGGCAGGCAGAAGCGTGGCACTTTAAATGACATTCTTACGGGGTTTAACACTGGGGCGTTAGATAACATGCAGCTGGCCCTCCAGATAAATGGGTTAAAGAATCAGCTACGCAAAGTCCTGGAGGACGAGAATACCAGGATCCGCGCTCCACGAAGAGGTGGCAATGACAGTTCACTTAAAGGAGATTATCTCTCAATTGGAGGCACAGGCCAGGGCTGTAAACACCTTGATTTGGGAGGATAGAAACGCCTCCGATCAAGCCGCCCAAAATGAGGTGTGCGTGCTCTATGGGGCCTGGTTGCTGGGAGAGGGACAGAGTAACCTCGAGGATCTGACACAGGGTTAGGTCCCCTCCTGGATCAGCAACCAGCACTTAACAGCACTGCACGCTTATGATAATGTTTTGAGTCCTTGCCAACTTTGTGTCACGCCGGAAGCCTACCCGGTACCTGTGGACTGTGGAAGGTCAAATCATACCATCATGGGTGTGGTGGTCAGGATGCCCGTGATGGGGGCGTCCCCACGACCAGCACCCCTGTAACGAGTGGAGAATGTGGGAGTCATTCGTGGAGGGGTACATGTTCGATTCCAAGAGGTCCCACCTTATGTCACAATGTGGGAGCACACTGTGACACGTACAGACCTCTCGGGTTGTCGGAGCAGGGCAGCACAGGTAGTCCTGTGCCCCCAGCATTTGAACACTTTTGCACGGCACAATGCGGGTTCAGCATTGCTGGGACAGAGCCTATCAATTGCACAATGGAGGTAATGGCCCCTAACCACATGCCTCCACAGGTAGCATATGTAGGCGGTGGGACATATTGTGTCACCACAAGTGCCCAACGGTATGAACACGGACCGGGAAGGTGGTGTCCAATACTGTACAGCAGCTTTTGCTTTAAACCCAGGGCAGAGGTTCAAGTGGCACACACCAGAATCACACCCATCCCTGAACCTTCCACGATTCACCTCACGGTACAAAATAACCTCAGCCTTCTACAACAATATGTCGCCCAGTTTGGCTATCCCATTGCCCAACTACCTGAGAAACTTACAGCCCTCCTCCAGGCAGTGGATTTGTCTCAAAAACATTTTTACACCATGGAGCAGAAAACTGAAATTCTAGCAGGGGAGATTGCCCAGATTAAACCACCAGCATGGTGGGATTTGGGAATACGGGCAGACATACCTGCATGGATCCGGGTGGGATCGCATGCCTTGGTGATCGGCCAACTCCTGATTGTAGCTTATATGCTAGTTACAAGCTGTAAGCTCAGGAGAAAAAGAAAAAGAACGCTGTTCCTCAGGCTACTACACAGCCAGGAGAGCCGTTGCTAAACACTCAAGGTGTGTAAACAAAGCTTGACCGCGACAGTTAGGCGGTTTTGTTATTTCCAGGGATGAATGCGTTTTTCATACATGGCTCCTGGGGAGTTTGCAGGGCAGGTTTCTTTATTTTACGTTTGAGACTGAAATGAGACTTAATGTACAATTACTGCTGTAACCTTAAGTACATATATGTATGTTGCTGTCGTATATTGTAAACTGTTCGATTCTGTGTTGTACCGCGTTAAAAGGAATTACAATATATATCGACGGGATCAGTTTAGAGTTAAACTGGGGAAAGTTGGGCAATTTGGGAGACCTAGGGTTTTCTCACCACCCTTAACTTTGACACACTCGAGTGGTGTCTGACTGTGTCAGATGGGGGATTATGTCGGGGAGGACGAAAACCCCCTCATTTTACCCAGAAGGAAAAGGGCTGTGGGATCAGTCTGTGCTGTGAATTGAAACCGATGGAAGGAAAACTTTGGGACACAAATGAATGGAGACCCCCCCCCCCCCGGTGTTTGGACTCATAGGAAAGGGAATTTAATTTGGAACTATCTACCAGAAAGTTTGAAATCCTAAAGTGCACATGGAAGAAACTACGAACTTTAATCGAATTTGGGATTTTTTAAAATATGTATGTTGAGTCTGCAAGAAAAGGGATGGAGTCAATATCAAAAGGACCAGTTTGGACATTGGAACTAATCAAATTGTCTGGGAACTGTATACCCTCGAAACTTGCCCATTGAAAACATTAGCATTTAAACAATGCCACATACATATTCCAACACCTTTTTCATCAGGCATAGAAATATCTGGCTCAGGCCAGACTAGCACAATGGCTACAGGAGGCCAATGCAATCAACACCCACTCAAACCTTGAGTGGGGTTAAGATCAGTGGGAAAAAAAAACTAAAAACCTAAAACTGCTGCATTTTTCAAAATCAAATGTCCACCAATGAGAAGAATCGACTTCAGCAGGAGAGGCAGACTGGATAATCTGGCTATTAAAAAAAGGGGTTTCTGACGTAGTAGCAGGGAGTGATGATTTTCCCTGCCCTCGTCATTCAACAACCACAACCACAAGCCTCTCGACATTGAAGTAAAACCAGTGTCCGAGGACACCGAAGATAGAAGAAACAAGCCACCAGACTGCGGAAGGCACAGTAGTGAGTTTAAACTCTGGTCCCCAGAACTCCCAACTCAGTTAGGCCAGGAAAAGTGGGAGGTTGGGCATTGTACTGCTAAACTGGTGTAAAGATTTTCGTTGGGTCTGTTTTAGTGGGATTGAAGATTGTTTTGTTGGTGTATTGCTGTTTGTTGAGTTACACCTTGTCAAATAAATTGGAAGCCTAAAGTTCCTCTTGGAATCACCTTGTCTCAGTTCTATTGTATTACATCTCCTGATCGTGAGTCTTATGTCAGAACCGTGTAAGGGAAGCTGGGAGCGCCTCGAAAACGCTCAGCAGTGTGTCACAGGCTAGGGAAGAAGGGGTTAGGAGTGTTTGACCCTCACTGGTGCCTCACAGGCTAGGCATAAGCTGTGGGGACGCACGAGTCTCAAAACCCCCTTCATAAGCTGTGGACACAGTCTCTCCAGGGGTGCTCTTGCAGCACTCATGGTACCTCACAGGCCAGGCATAAGCTGAGAGGGCAGAAGCTCAGAGAGAGACACCCAAGGCACAACAACACCCCTGTGAAAACCCCTTACAAATGACTGATACCTCTACTAATACATCGCCAATGGAATCAGGGGTTCCACTGCAGTTAATGACCCACAAACAGTGCAGTTCTACAGTGGCATAAAAGCCCAGTGTTACATGACAACTGGGGTAAAATGATCCACTTCAGTTAGTGACCCACACTCAGTACAATTTAACAATGGCAGAAACTTCCAATATTACATAAGAACATAAGAATTAGGAACAGGAGTCGGCCATCGATCCCCTCGAGCCTGCTCCGCCATTCAATAAGATCATGGCTGATCTGGTCGTGGACTCAGCTCCACTTATCCGCCCTCTCCCCGTAACCCTTAATTCCCTTATTGCTTAAAAATCTATCTATCTTTGACTTGAAAACATTCAATGAGCCAGCCTCAACTGATTCCTTGGGCAGAGAATTCCACAGATTCACAACCCTCTGGGTGAAGAAATTCTTTCTCAACTCGGTTTTAAATTGGCTCCCCCGTATTTTGAGGCTGTGCCCCCTAGTTCTAGTCTCCCCCACCAATGGAAACAACCTCTCTGCCTCTATCTTGTCTATCCCTTTCATGATTTTAAATGTTTCTATAAGATCACCCCTCATCCTTCTGAACTCCAAGGAGTAAAGATCCAGTCTACTCAATCTATCATCATAAGGTAACCCCCTCATTTCTCGAATCAGCCTAGTGAATCGTCTCTTACCCCTTCCAAAGCTAGTCTATCCTTCCTTAAGTAAGGTGACCAAAACTGCACGCAGTACTCCAGGTGCGGCCTTACCAATACCTTATACAGTTGCAGCAAATGCTTTTGTACTCCATCCCTTTCGCAATGAAGGCCAACATTCCATTCGCCTTCCTGATTAACTGCTGCACCTGCAAACTAACCTTTTGGGATTCATGCACAAGGACCCCCAGGTCCCTCTGCACCACAGCATGTTGTAATTTCTCCCCATTCAAATAATATTTCCTTTTACTGTTTTTTTCCCCAAGGTGGATGACCTCACACTTTACAACATTGTATTCCATCTGCCAAACCTTAGCCCATTCATTTAACTGATCTAAATCTTTTTGCAGCCTCTCTGTGTCCTCTGCACAACCTGCTTTCCCACTAATCTTTGTGTCATCTGCAAACTACACTCTGTCGCCTCTTCTAGGTCATCTATGTATATTGTAAACAGTTGTGGTCCCAGAACTGATCCCTGTGGCACACCACTAACCACTGATTTCCATCCGGAAAAGGACCCATTTATCCCGACTCTCTGCTTTCTGTTTGCCAGCCAATTCTCTATCCATGCTAATACATTTCCTCTGACTCCGCGTACCTTTATCTTCTGCAGTAACCTTTTGTGTGGCACCTTATCGAATGCCTTTTGGAAATCGAAATACACCACATCCATCGGTACACCTCTATCCACCATGCTCTTTATATCCTCAAAGAATTCCAGTTATTACATGGCCACTATGGTCAGATGTTCGACCCCAGTCAATGAACGACACTCAATACAGTTGTACAATGACAGATAGTCCCAGTAATACATATCCAGTCCGGTCAGATATTGCAGTCTGCCCAGTGCCTCTCAGTTATCACAACTCTATTGTGAGAGCGAATCCCAGTAAGAAACAAACTTTAGAGAGCTTTTAGTGCCGAGGGCAGGTGCAAGTCTACAAAGGGTTCCAACAACAGCAATAACTTCATCATTTGCGTGTCTGCAGAGTACAGAGTTACGGTTTCTGTTAAAGGAACGGCATAAATGAGCAGTGGGAATTTGGCTAATGTGGACTTCCGATTTATTGAAATTATGTCACTGCCCTATCATTTAATGGTCATCACTGCATTGTCAGATACAGAACAAGGCCAAATATGGATCACACACAGAGTTACACAACATCAATGACTATAATCACTGACCAGGAAGAGCAGTGACTGCAAGGATCACGTAGAATATTTTATCAATGATGGAAAATGTCGCAGGCATTGTCATTTAATCAACCAGCATTGTAACCCATGTATAAACTGACCTCAGTTGTACACCGTGAGAACACTGACCACTAGGTGGGAGACACTCCTAACCTGGACCTTCAGGTATAAAAGGGGAAGCTCCACCCACCTTCATCACTTGAGTGCTAAGGAATAAAGGACAGGTCACAGACTGACCCTCTCTCAAGCATAGGCCTTGTGTGCATTTATACTGTGATGTAAGGACGTATCAATGGCGACAAGAAACTGGGATTTAAACCACGCGAGCGTGGCCACGAGCAGAACAGACGAGAGGTACTGTGTTAAGGAATGGTTGGGACAGAGATTCAACATTGTTAAAGCAGCACACAGTTCTCCAGGCAGACAAGGGCAGTCAGGCATGCCCCAACATGTAGTCGAACCCAGAGGGGGAGTTCGACAGAGACAATGGCAAGCTAAACAGCGATTCACGCCATTGCAAGGGACAATGCGGCCAGTAATGGGGCCATCAACACTTGTTAATGGTGCACTCAAGGACAACAACAGGGGCAGTCAGGGACGATCGACTGGCAAGGGACCTTTTGTTTCAAACCGTAACTCATGCTGGAGGCGTGGAGGCATACAGTCAGCCGGAGTTTGCAGAGATGAGCAAAATACCTGCAGAAATTGCATAAATAGACACTGGGGGGAATCGCTGGAAGCTGAAGTCCAGCGAGTTCATA
Organism: Pristiophorus japonicus; assembly: GCF_044704955.1. Taxonomy (NCBI): domain Eukaryota; kingdom Metazoa; phylum Chordata; class Chondrichthyes; family Pristiophoridae; genus Pristiophorus; species Pristiophorus japonicus. The sequence continues at coordinate 36,852 of NW_027254671.1, read as the reverse complement.
TGGAGCATCTATACAGTTCATACACCAGGACGCCACCAATAATGATGAAAGTGCTCCTCAATGGCATCCCAGTATCAATGTAGTTAGACACGGGTGCCAGCCAGTCCCTGATGGGTATCAAACAGTTCAAAAAGTTGTGGGCATCCAAGGCCAAGAGGCCAAAATTATCGCCGATTGACGCACAGCGACGGACTTACACCAAGGAGATCATTCCGGTGCTAGGCAGCGCCACGGTAGTCGTGACCCACAAAGATTCGGTGAACAGGTTGCCACTCTGGATTGTCCCATGGGACGGTCCCGCACTACTGGGGAGGAGTTCGCTTGCTGTCATGAACTAGAAATCGGTCGATGTCAATGCAATTTCCTCTATGGAGCGAGTCTCATGCACACAGGTCCTGGACAAATTTTACTCATTATTTCAACCCGGCATTGGCACTTTCATGGGGGCCATGGTAAAGGTTCACATAAACCTGGACGCCAGGCCAGGACACCACAAGGCCAGAGCGGTGCCGTACGTGATGCGGGAAAAGATAGAAGGCGAATTTGACCGTAAGTTGAGGGAAGGCATCATCTCGCCAGTCGAATTCAGTGACTGGGCGAGCCCGATTGTGCCGGTGGTCAAGGCGGATGGGTCGGTCAGGATATGTAGCGATTACAAGGCCACCATCAATCGGGTGTCACTCCAAGACCAGTACCCATTACCGAGAGTGGAGGACCTCTTTGCGACGCTATCCGGTGGCAAACTTTTTTCAAAATTGGACCTGACCTCAGCTTACATGACCCAGGAGCTGGCGAGTGAGTCGAAGAAGCTGACCACCATCACGACACACAAGGGGTTGTTTGAGTACAACAGATGAACGTTCGGGATTCGCTCGGTCACCGCGATCTTCCAACGAAATATGGAAAGACTCCTCAAGTCGATTCCAGCGACGGTGGTTTTTCAGGTCGACATCCTCATTACGGTTTACGATACTGAAGAACACCTCCACAACCTGGAGGAGGTGCTACGCAGACTGGACCAGGTAGGTCTGCGACTGAAAAAGGCGAAGTGTGTCTTCTTAGCTCCAGAGGTAGAATTCCTGGGGATGAGGGTAGCAGCAGACGGGATAAGCCCAACTGCATCCAAGACGGAAGCGATCCAGAGAGCACCGAGACCCGTAACACGACGGAGCTGCGTTCGTTCCTGGGGCTCCTGAACTATTTGGAAACTTTCTTCCCAAATTGAGCACGCTGCTGGAGCCGCTACACGTGCTCCTATGCAAAGGTCATGAATGGGTCTGGGGGGACAGCTTTTAATAGAGCACGCAATTTGTTATGTTCCAACAATCTGTTAACGCTATATGATCCATGTAAGAAACTTTTGTTAACGTGCGATGCGTCGTCCTATGGTTTCGGGTGTGTGTTGCAGCATGTCAATGCCAAGGGTCAGTTGCAGCCGGTAGCTTATGCCTCCAGGAGTCTGTCCCAGGCAGAAAGGGGCTACGGGATGGTAGAAAAGGAGGCGCTCGCATGAGTATGTGCTTTAAAGAAAATGCACCAGTACCTGTTTGGCAGGAAATTTGAGCTGGAGACAGATCACAAACCCCTAACGTCCCTTTTGGCCGACAACAAGGCCATAAATGCAAACGCATCGGCCCGCATACAGAGGTGGGCACTCACGTTAGCCACTGATGACTATACAATTCGGGAACAGACCGGGCACTGAAAACTGCTCCGATGCACTCAGCAGGCTCCCACTAGCCACCACTGAGGGGGCTACCGAGCATGGTGCTGAGATGGTCATGGCTGTTGAAGCTTTCGGAAGCGAAGGCTCACCCGTGACAGCCCGTCAGATTAAAGTCTGGACAAATAGACACCCGCTATTGTCTCTAGTCAAGAAATGTGTCCTGAATGGGGACTGGGCAGCCACGTACAGGGCATGCCCTGAGGAATTTAAACCATTTCACAGGCGCAAGGATGATCTCTCGATTCAGGCCGATTGCCTACTGTGGGGAAACCGCGTAGTCATGCCCCAGATGGGCAGAGATGTGTTCATCAGAGAACTCCACAATGGGCACCCGGGCATTGTCATGATGAAGGCAATTGCCAGGTCACACGTTTGGTGGCCAGGGATAGATGCAGATCTGGAACTTTGTGTTCGCAGGTGCAACACGTGTGCCCAGCTGGGCCATGCGCCCAGGGAAGCCCCACTAAGCCCCTGGCCATGGCCCGCCAAGCCTTGGTCAAGCATCCATGTGGACTACGCAGGTCCTTTCATGGGGAAAATGTTTTTGGTTGTAGTAGACGCCTACTCCAAATGGATCGAGTGTGACATTTTAAATTCAAGCACATCCTCTGGCACGGTAGAAAGTCTACAGGCAATGTTCACCGCCCACGGTCTACCGGACATCTTGGTCAGTGACAATGGCCCGTGCTTCACAAGCACTGAATTCCAGGACTTCATGGCAGGCAATGGAATTAACCATGTTAGAACGGCACCGTTCAAGCCGGCCTCAAACAGCCAGGCAGAACGAGCAGTGCAGATAATCAAACAGGGGATGCTCAGATTCCAAGGGGGTTCCCTACAAACCTGCTTATCACGCCTCCTGTTGGCCTATAGATCCCGACCACACTCGCTCACAGGGTTTCCACCCGCAGAGCTACTAATGAAAAGGACGCTCAAAACCCGATTATCCCTTATACACCCCACCATGAAAGAAATTGTCGAGAGCAGGCGCCAGTCACAATATCACTACCATAACAGGAATGCGAGGGCACGATGTATTGATGTAAATGATCCTGTTTTTGTCCTCAACTACGCTGCAGGACCCAAATGGCTCGCAGGCACTGTGATTTCCAAAGAGGGCAATAGGTTTCTGGTAGTTAAACTTACCAATGGACAAATCTGCCGCAAACATGTGGATCAAACAAAAAGGAGGTTCAGCAACCCCATAGAAGAACCAGAGGAAGAGAACGATATGGAGTTCACTCCACCACAGGTGACCGAACACCGGAAACAAAGGGAGGAGAGCCCAGTCACTGTGGGCAGTCCGGATAGGCCTGAGGCACCGCAAACAGCAGACACTCAGGCCAGCGCCCAACAACCGGAGCCCCAACTCAGGTGCTCTACAAGGCAGCGTAAACCACCAGAGAGACTCAACCTGTGATCCCAATAAGACTTTGGGGGGAAGGTGATGTCATGTATTCAACCAGCATTGTTGAACAAACTGACCTAAGTTGTACACCGTGAGAACACTGACCACTAGGTGGGAGACACTCCTAACCTGGACCTTCAGGTATAAAAGGGGAAGTTCCACCCACCTTCATCACTTGAGTGCGAAGGAATAAAGGACAGGTCACAGACTGACCTTCTCTCAAGCATAAGCCCCGTGTGTATTTATACTGTGTAGTAAGGACTTATCAGGCATTTTCTGTGTTAAGCGATGCTGCCTCTTCATGCTTTAGGCAATCTCCCTGAATTAAACTCTGAAATATTCCCGGAGCCTTTCAATTATACCCTGTGGGCTCCCCACTGGGACAGTCAAGATGCAACAGAGTTGAAATTAGTTTCAGTTGTTTCAACAAACACATTGCGGCCGCCGATTTGAGTCCCTCATGATATAGAATATGTTTAAATGCAAAATTCCGAAATTGAAGCTAAACGTCCCTAAACTGGAAAATGTTGATCAGACTTATTATATAATGTAATTGCAAACGATGCTCTCTCTCCAATGGCCGTGTTCCTTCAAACACAATCAGACTCATTGTACAGATTGTATATTGTTCTGATGCATGTTTTGCACTCTTCTGTGTTAATTCAGTGATTACTTTCCAAATGTTAGCTGAGTCTCTCGGGTCTGCTCTACTTCACTGCGGTATGCGGCTGCCTACTATAACTCTGGATATGTTATTCTCAATTAAAGTGCAGTGCTCATTTTACTGTCGAACACTCATTTGTTCTAACTTAGATTCAGCAATGAGTAAGGATCCATTTTTCCACAGCTCCTCAAACAAATACAGCATGTCAATCAATTAATGAAACACCTCGAACTAATAAAATAAGGTGCAATTTTCCCTCATAGTATAAATCTTAAATGTACGGATTCATTCTGGGTAATCTGCGATATACGCCTTCAAAGGCAATGGGAAAACATCGCCAGTGGAGCAAAATAATTTGTTCTGGGCTCTGCATGTTTGTAATGTGGACAAATTTGCTGCTGATACAAAGAGAAGATGGGAAAGCAAGTTGTGAGGAGGACGCAAAAAATCTGCAAAGCGATATAGATAGGCTCAGTGAGTGAGGAAATAATTGGCAGCTGCAGTATAATGTGGGAAATATGAGGTTATCCACTTTGGTCGGTAAAACAAAAAAAGTTAATAATTACTTAAATGGGGAGAGATTACAAAATGCTGTGGAGCAGAGGGATCTGGGAGTCCTTTTACAGAAGAACATAAGAAATAGGAGCAGGAGTAGGCCATACGGCCCCTCGAGCCTGCTCCGTCATTCAATAAGATCATGGCTGATCCGATCATGGACTCAGCTCCACTTCACTGCCCGCTCCCCATAACCCCTTATCCCCTTATCATTTAAAAAGCTGTCTATTTCTCTCTTAAATGTATTCAATGTCCCAGCTTCCACAGCTCACTGAGGCAGGGAATTCCACAGTTTTACAAACTTCTGAGAGAAGAAATTTCTCCTCATCTCAGTTTTAAATGGGCGGCCCCTTATTCTCAGATCATGCCCTCTAGTTCTAGTCTCCCCATCAGTGGAAACATCCTCTCTGCATCCACCTTGTCAAGCCCCCTCATAATCTTACACATTTCGATAAGATCACCTCTCATTCATCTGAATTCCAATGAGTCGAGGCCCAACCTACTCAACCTTTCCTCATAAGTCAACCCCCTCATCTCCAGAATCAAACTAGTGAACCTTCTCTGAACTGCCTCCAAAGCAACTATAGCCTTTCGTAAATATGGAAAACAAAACTGCATGCAGTATTCCAGGTGTGGCCTCACCAATAGGTTATATAGCTGTCGCAGGCCTTCCCTGCTTTTATACTCCATCCCCTTTGCAATACAGGCCAAGATACCATTGGCCTTCCTGATCACAAAAAGTTAGCATGCAGATACATAAGTAATTAGGAAGGCAAATGGAAAGTTGGCCTTTATTTCAAGGGGGATGGAATATAAAAGTACGGAAATCCTGCTACAACTGTACAGAGCACAGGTGAAACCACACCTGGAGTACTGCGTACAGTTTTGCTCTCCTCATTTCAGGAGGGATAAACTTACATTGGGGACATTTCAGAGAAGGTTCACAAGGTTGTCTTATGAAGAATGGTTGAACAGGTTGGGATCTACCTATTGGAGATTAGCAGAGTGAGAGATGATATCTTTGAAAGGTGTAAGATTCTGAGGGGGCTAGACAGGGTAGATGCAGATAGGATGTTTCCCCTCGTGGGGGAATCTAGAACGAGGGGACATAGTTTCAGAATAAGGGGTTGCCCATTTAAAATGGGGATGAGGAGGAATTTCTTTTCTCAGAGGGGCGTGAATCTTTGTATTTCTACCCCTGAGAGCTGTGAAGGCTCGGTCATTGAATATATTTAAGGTGGAGGTAGACAGATTTTTGAAAGATATGGGAGTCAAAGGTTAGGCGGAGATGGTAGGGAAGTGGAGCTGAGGCCAACATCAGATCAGCCATGATCTCACTGAATGGTGGAACAGGCTCGAGGGGGTAAATGGCCTCCTCCTGTTCCTATGTCCCTCTGTGTAAGGTCTGGGAAACACACGGTGGTGATCTGTGGAAACTTCAACTAAATGGTGTTGTTTTAAAGGGGATGCAGAAACAGAGTGACCGAGAGATTTACACACAGCAATATTTGAAGGTGGGTAGACAAGGTGATATGGTTATTAAAAAATAATACAGGGCCCTTGGCTTTATAACGTGAAATAGATTACACCGGTGAGGAACTTACACCAAAGCTTTATAAATCCCTGCTTAGGCCTCAGTTGGATCTTGTTTACAGTTCTGGGCACCACAATTTAGGAAGGATATCGAGGATTTGGAGAGAACATAAGAAATATATAAGAAACATTTTCTGTTGTTATTGAAAACACAAACACAGGTATTCATTGAAATCCAATCTGTAGGTGGCCACACACAGATTCAAGAGAGCCAGGGAGACCGACAGAATCGGGAAACATCGGGAAATGGACAAGAGATATTGACAAGGACTAAAACCGCTTTGAGACCAGACAATTGCGGGAACCCCTGTGGTTAATGAAAGGGCTTTGGATGGTTGATTTCCTGACAAACTTGTAATGTGGGGAAAGATGTGCCCAAATCACCCCCACATGGATCTCAACTCTTTCAGAAGCAAGAGAGTGTGTAACCTGGGTCTATAACATAAAGTAATGGGTGTCCTTAACGATTAAAGCCCATTATTAATTCTCTCAGACACTTCAATTATGTTTTTGAAATGAATTGATGGAAACTTCAATAACTGAACTTTAATGAGTTAAGGAACTTTAATCATTGATGAAGTTTTATCCCCTATCTGATTTTACACACACTGTATTTTAGGAGAGTGAGTTAAAATGCCCATCGCTCATGATACAAGGAACCTGGGGCTACTTTTTAAAAATGTATTCCACAGAAAAATATTCTCCAAAATAATGTTTCTGTCCGTGCTCAAACCGGGGATATTTAACATGTGTGGCGAACGTGATAACCGTTACACGACGGAAACCTCTGCTTACACCTGGAAAAAAAGCATCCTGCAGCGCTGCCTCACTTCCCAGCAGCAGATCAAAGCCACAAACAATCCCATCGATTATTCCCACTTCCCCACCTCCACAGACACTGCCCGACGTGCTGAGTGTTTCCAGAATTTTCTGGGATTGATGTGCGTCGCTTTCAATCTTTGAAATTGCACCAGGCAAACAAACGGTCAATCGAACTGACCCTGTAAGCACTTTGTTCGCGTTTATTCACAGGAATATCCGCAGTCGGGAGCAGAAAAGGAATTAAAACCGAATACTGTCTTCGGGACAATCAGAATACTTCGTCACAGACAAGGCACCGGAAGGCTGGAAGGTAGATCACACCGGTTGTGGGAGAGCTGGTTGGCGGTGACATGGAAGTGTCTGCAGTGTGTGGGGCCAGACTGCTTCCACACATCCACAATTAATGTCCACCCTTTATTTTGGAAAAGTACAACTGAGAGTGGACAAGCTCCATCCCGGTCGGAGCAATCTGAAGGTGTAACTGACTGACACCCTGGTTTTGGATGTCGTGCAGTGTGCACTTGCGTCAGTCTCTGTGACGCAATGGTTTAGCGTCTTGGGCTATTAACCTAAAAGTTGGTGGTTCGAGCCCACCCAGTGGCGAAGTTTTTAACTGTGTTTTCCCTGAGGATTCGGTGCCGCACGGTTCCAGTTTGTCATTGTGTGTTTTGACTGCACAAACTTATTCCGCAAACATTGCCAGCTGTGCTGTTATCCAGTGAGTTCCCACTCCAATACTTTTATGAGCATTCAGTTCAAATGTAGATTTTGAGTGTATACAGAACTGTACAGTGATATCAGAAAATTTAACAAGGCTGTGGGACATTGTGTTTTGTTAATATTGATCCACGAATATGAATCAATCAATTTTTTCTAATATTTAATTGAGCAAGTTTTCAAAATGTTTTCACCCAATTTTGAACCAGGAACTTTTCGCGTGTGAGGCAAATGTGACAACCACTACACGACGGAAACACTGCATTTGAAGTAATGTTAGGAACATAACCAGAGCTTTAACCTACAAAGCTGGACTATACTTCAGGAGCTGGTTTTACGAGAATAGATAGACGGTGCTATATTTAGTAAGGCTGTGAGTGTGGTAAAAATTGATCCAGTGTTTCCCGGACTTTACACATAGGAAAAGGAGCTGGCCATTTAGCAGCGAGTGGTTAGGATCTGGAATGGCCTGGAGGCAGACTCAATCTTATCTTTCAAACGGGAGTTGGATAAGTGTCTGAAGGAAAAATAATTGCAGGCCTAAGGGGAAAGAGCGGGGGAGTGGGACTCGCTGAGAGTCGGCACGGGCTCGACGGGCCGAATGGCCTTCCGTGCTGCAACCATTCCATGATTCTATAAGTTAGTGGCACATTTCACAGTGTGGGTGGAAGCAGAACATTGCAAAGGGACATGGATTGAGTCGGCAAAAAGAAGATGCATCTGATTCAGGAGATTCGGGGGGCGTGGAAATTCGGGAGTTTAATGACTTTGAAAGGAACATTTTTGTTTTGTGCAGTTTTGGTCAGAGAAATGTTTGTGAAAAGAATTTTTTGCACAGAGGAATGCAGCATTTAATCTTCTGCCTTAACACTTATTTTTGGGTGTCGGGGTCACATTTCGTTTCCATGTCATTCTTCCAGAATTTATATTTCCTTTGCTGTTTCACAATAACCAGACCCTTGCTCTTATTTCAGTCGCACTGTTTCGCCAGTCTCCTGTTGATGTTACCAGCAATGAACATTTTGAATCAGATCCCTAAAGCACAGTGTGTAAAATGGGACATGTTTTAACAATTAACGTGGGGCTCGCACCCCTTAATTCAAGATTAAGATTCTCATGCTCGACCGATTGACCGAGCCGGGCTTCTGCCAAATGCACGTTTTTGTCGGTGATTGCAGCCAGGCGCTTGTTGGCTCCGCCCCAGATGTTCAAACTTGCTGTCGAGGAACTGCCAGGATCCTCTTGAATGGTTGAGCAGGCTCGAGGGTCCGAAAGGCCTACTCCGGCTCCGAATCCTTATGATCTTATAACCTTTCACAGGAGAACAAATTCGCTCCTGAGCATGCATGAGGAGAAAGCTCCAGAAAATATTAGCACCCGGTGAGCTTTCGCTTGTATGTGTTAAGTCCTGACCCTGCAGTACAGACTCAGACGAGGCACATGCTGAAATCAAGGTCACTCTGGACCTGCACCTTTACAGGGCAGAAGCCACGAGTTTGTAACTTCCAGCAGGCCTCAGGTGATCCAGATGACTCAGAGTCCCCAACAAAGAATAAATGCAAGGCAATTCACAGCTTGTGGAGGCTTCCATTCAGCCTATTCATGACGCTTCAAAGGGTATGTTTGCAAGTGCTGTGGAACAATGGAGCACCTCCAATGAGCTTGCAAACGAGCTGCAAGCTCTGCAAAACCTGCTAACCACCACGTGGCGGAGGAAGATCGGTCCATGGTGGATCAAAGCAATTTAGAGCCTTCGAGAGATGAGGCAGATGCTGAAGTACACGCGGTGCACAGATGTGCGACGAAATGTCCACCTATTATGCTGCACGTAAAATTGAATGGCTTAGCCGTAGCCATGGAACTGGACACTGGCGTCAGCCAATCCATCATGAGTAAAAAGATGTTTGAGAGACTGTGATGCAACAAGCCATTCAGTTCAGCCCTGAGCCCAATCCACACGAAACTGAGAACATACACCAAAGAGCTTATCACTGTCCTGGGCAGCGCCATGGTCAAGGTCACCTACTAGGGCATGGTGCATGAACTGCCACTCTGGATTGTCCCGGGCGATGACCCCACAGTGCTTGGAAGGAGCTGGCTGGGCAAAATCCGCTGGAACTGGGATGACATCCGAGCGCTATCACATGTCGATGAGGCCTCATGTATCCAGGTTCTTAAAAGATTTCCATCCATTTTTGAGCCAGGATTTGGAAACTTTTCCGGGGCGATGTTGCGGATCCACTTGGTCCCAGAGGCACGACCCATTCACCACAAGGCGCGAGCAGTACCTCACATGATGAGGAAGAGAGTGCAAATTGAGCTGGACAGGCTGCAATTCGAGGGCATCATCTCCCCAGTGGAATTCAGCGAGTGGGCCAGCCCGATTGTTCCAGTACTCAAAAGTGATGGCACAGTCAGGATTTGCGGCGATTATAAAGTAACTATTAATCGTTTCTCGCTACAGGACAAATACCCGCTACCTAAGTCAGACGACCTAATTGCGACGCTGGCAGGAGGCAAGGCGTTCACCAAGCTCGACCTGACTTCGGTTTACATGACGCAGGAAGGCCAGGCTCACCCAGCAGCCCTGCAGGGCTAACAACACGCCAGCCCAGCGAGGGCACAGCCAGCACACCAGAACAGACATTTGTACCGAGGCGGTCCACCAGGGAAAGAAAGGCTCCCGACCGCCTCACCTTGTAAATACTTTTCACTTTGACTTTGCGGGGAGTGATGTTGTGTATCTGTAAAGCATGCACTCCCATGTTCCGCCTCCAGGGAGCTCATCCCCTGAAGTCCCAAGGGATCCCAGCATCCCTTGGGAGCACTATATATAAGCCGGCCCCTGAGGCCTGTTCCTCACACTGGAATGTCTTATTAAAGACTGAGGCCACTGTTACTTTAATCTCTCTGTGTGCAGCCTCATCTGTGTGAGGAACACAATAGTGGTGAGCACCATCTTGAACCGCTGCAGTCCGGTGGTGAAGATGCTCCCACAGAGCTGTTAGGGAGGGAGTTCTAGGCTTTTAACCAAGTGACGATGAAGGAACGACCGATATATTTCCAAGTCAGGATGGTGTGTGACTAAATCTAACAATGGCTGGTGTGACAGGCACCAAATATTTTAAAGCAAGGTCTTAAAATGCTGTGTGTAAAATGGGAAGGGATAATAATTCATGACATGCAAAGCCTGTTTGAAATGGGACTGTATAAAATTAATGTGAATATTTTTCTGCCTGACAGGGTTTTGGAAGCATATTTAATAGTAACTTTCCAAAGGGAAATATGGTTGAAAAAGAAACATTTGCAGGGTGCTGGGGAATGGGACTAATTGGAAATTTCTTTCACAGAGCCAGCACAGGTAACAACATAAGAAATCGGAGCAGTAGTAGGATATACGGCCCCTCAAGCCTGCTCCACCATTCAATAAGATCATGACTGATCGTTGATCTCAACTCCACGTTCCCGCTGGATCTCCCGATCCCTTGATTCCCCGAGACTCCAAAAATCTATCTTACGCAGCCTTGAATATATTCAGAGACTCAGCATCAACAGGCCTGTGGGGCAGAGAATTCCACAGATTCATAACCCTCTGAGTGAAGAAATTCCTTCTCATCTCTGTCTTAAATGGTCGACCCCTTAACCTGAGACTGTGCCCCCTGGTTCTCGACACTCCAGCCCGGGGGAAACAACCTCCCAGCATCTACCCTGTCAATGCCCTTCAGAATATTGTGTGTTTCAATGAGATCACCTCTCATTCTTCTAAACTCCGGAGAGTATCGGCCAATTCTGCACAATCTCTCAACTTAAGACAGTCCTCTCACCCCAGGAATCAATCTGGTGAATCTCTGTTGTACCTCCACCCAGGCAAATATTTCCTTCCTCAAATAAGGAGACCAAAACCGTGCGCAGTACTCCAGGTGTGGTCTCACCAGGGCCCTGTACAATTGTAGCAAGACTTCCATACTCTTGTACTGTGGGCGATATATTCGGTACTATGGGGCGAGTGCCCTGTTTTTTTGCTGATTCGACGGTTGTATAAAAAGTTATTAAAATTTGACAGTTGCTCCGGAAACATATTTGTATTTCCTTCAGTGTACTCCTTACTCTTCAAGGGCTAGATTTTCCCCAAGCAGTTTTGTCGGCGCACTGACCTCAAGCGCACCGACTTTGCGCGCTGGAAACGGCGCGGGGGAAAAGTCGCCCCATCCTGGCCGCTGTGCACAGTCCCCGGAGTCCTGGCGTGGTGTCGATGGTGAAGTGGGGGGCGGAGCCAAATGCCTGCGCCGAAAACACTGCCGGCACCTTCGCGCATGCGCAGTAGGGAGAGAAAACTTGGCACTCTTCCATTTTTAAACAGTGTCAAACCCGATGAAAAGCACAGCAGCTTCTCAGCTTCTCCGGTCGCTCAGCGGGCTCACCCCCCGTCCCTCCCCGATAAAACGCACAGCTCCAGCAGCTGCAACTTCTCTGGTCCACAAGCTGACACTTCTCCGGTGTGTCTTCCCTCCCTTATCCCAGGGATATAGGGACCCAGTGTAATGGAGCCAAGTTTGCTGATGGTACAAAGATGGGTGGGAAAGCAAATTGTGAGACAGCAAAGTAAATCTCAATTCCGGAAGAGCAATATGGAAAAGTACAGTGACCCCGACGTGATATAAACACGCAGCCTTCTGATCTGGAGTCAGACACACTACCGTTACACCACGAGGTCTACAGCGCAGAGTGCCCATGTTTGTATACATGAAGGTTCCTGAAACACAGTTTCATTTACCCTGCCTTGGTGCAATGAAAGGGCTTTAAAATCCCCGGCCACTCCCACCGTGGGTCAGATAGCATCAGAAACAGTGCCCAGCTTTCACTCACCCTCTCACGCCCGCTTTCATCACCTGCTGCCCGCGGACTGCAGCAAATCCAGTTCATCATCATCATAGGCAGTCCCTCGAAGCGAGGATGACTTGCTTCCACGCCAAAAAAGGATGAGTTCACAGGTGTTTCAATGATGGACCTAATATTCCAGGTCCCTAACTGCATGTTGAAGGGTGGAAGATGCCTGTGCGTGGATTTTTTTAACGTGTGGTGGCCGTTGCACACCAGCCATCACATGGGCTTGACAGAGCGAGGTCTTGGTCCAGTGGCAAGGGTTATCCAAGACAACTGGAGACCAGCTCTGCTGCACGGACCCAGTGTGCACACATATCACAGTGTGGGCTGGCCCATGCTGCCCCTGGGCTCCTGGCCCTGAACTCACGCCGCCCCTGGGCCCCGATCACATCCCTCCACAGTCTCTCGCTGCTCCTGCTGCACCAGCCCATGCTCCAAACATCGACCTGGATTTTGATGACATCACTCTTCGCTGCCGTCGCCCTCCTGCACCAGCTCGCGCTGTACCTTGCCGTGGTACACCACCATGCTAATCCCAGGCCGCCGCTCACCGCTCCTTTTATGGCCCCGACTTGCCGCTGGTGTTCTCACGCAGGTCGGGGCCTCCACGCTGCTCCCAGCAAATCCAGTTACACGCCGTGTCACCGCACAATTCTCAGCTGTGATTGTAAGCTGACTATATTTAAAGCTATCGCAGAGGCTACAAGCAATGTTCCCTGGTAGTCTAGTGGTTAGGATTCGGTGCTCTCACTGCCGTGCTCTGGGTTTGTTTCCTGGTCAGAGAAAGCATTTTTACTGAGCAAATTGACAAAAATAATTCAAGTCTGCGAAATAATGAATAATTGTTTCAATCATCATTAATCGACCCACATGTGTTGCACACTGAAGGAAATACAAATATGTTTGCTGAGCGACTGTCGAATTTTAATAACTTTTCACACAACCGGAGAATCAGAGGAAAAACAGGATATTCGGCCCATAGTACCAAATATATAGCCCATAGTACAAGAGTAAGGAAGTCTTGCTACAATTGTACAGGGCCCTGGTGAGACCACACCTGGAGTACTGCGCGCAGTTTTGGTCTCCTTATCTGAGGAAGGATACACTTGCCTTGGAGGTGGTACAACGGAGGTTCACCAGATTGATTACTGGGATAAGAGGACTGTCTTATGGTGAGAGATTGTGTAGAATTTGCCGATACTCTCTGGAGTTTAGAAGAATGAGAGGTGATCTCATTGAACCGGACAATATTCTGAAAGGGATTGACAGGGCAAATGTTACGAAGCCTGGCTAACCCAGTCGGCAGAGCATGAGACTCTTACTTGCAGGGTGGTGGGATCGAGCCCAACATTGGGTGATTACTTTTCCTGAAACTTTTATGTTGCTTTCAGAGGAAAACATCATTAATGAACCCATGATCTTCTTTTGCACAATGAAAAGAATGCGAACTGAGAGAGTGTTGATAATTGAATCAAATAATGAAAGCAGCGCCTGAGATAACTCGGCCGTCCTGACTGTTCGATGCTGAAGTTGCAAGTTATTACTCTGGAACGTTTCAGACCGGGCACTTATTCACTGTTGCTGGAAGGCCCAGTGACCGGGATACTCTCTCCCCCGGGGTTTTCCTGAGCCTGTGCTCGTTGCACGGGGAGCTTTTGCCTGGGTCCGAGGTAGCTTGCATCCCAGGGATGGACAATAACCCTCTGAGCTCTGGAACTGGGGAAGAGCGAATAATTAATGAGTTGTTTGCAGGTTTCAAATACAGCTTAGAGCTGCTGGTGTAAACCGATCGTGCTGTTTCACAGAATGAAATAAATGTGAATAGATAGCTGAAACTTCAACAACTGAACTTCAATATTTCATGAAACTTTAATCCTTGAAGAAGTTTTATCCCCGATCTGATTTTACACAATCTGTATTTGAGGAGACTGGTTTTAAATGTTCATTGCTCATGCAACAATGTGTCCAAAACAGCTTTTATTCAATTTTATTGCAGACACGTTTTTGCTTGAGAAATAATGTTTCTGCCCAGGCTTGAACCAGGAACTTTTCACGTGTGAGGGAAATGTGATAACCACGACACGACAGAAACTGCTGCTTCGCTCAGCGCCCAGAGAGGAGTGTTCAGCAACATGCTGAAATGCTCAAACCCTCTCTCTGCAAAAAGTTCCTTTCACAAACATTTCTCTGACCTGAACTGCACCAAACAACAATGTTCTCCTTTCAAATTCATTAAACTCCCCAATTTCCACGTCTGCAATTTTAGGGACAAGGACTCAAAGCGCTTTGCGATCAGAAAATTACAGGAAACCCCTGTGGTTAATGACAGGGCTTTTGATGGTTGATTTCCATACACACCTTGCGTTATGTATTTAACCCTTGGCCACCTGTATCACACCACCATCAGATGGCCTACCTGTTGGAGTCGCAATGGATCCCATGAGGTACCTGCACTCTGGAGTCTTAGTACAGGAGCTAAGGTCACAATTACTCATTGTTCACAGTACTCAGTTTCATCCTTTATTATGAGCATATCAATTGGCGACGAGACAATGAACAACCACGTGAAAATGCAAAGACCAGTTGGTATCCTGGAGAAGTTCTCAGAAGTGGACAATTGCGAAGCCTTCGTGGAGAGACTCGACCAATACTTCGTGGCCAACGAGCTGGAAGGGCACGTAAACGCTGCCAAATGAAGGGCGATCCTCCTTACCGTCTGTGGGGCAACAATCTATGGCCTCATGAAGAATCTTCTAGCTCTGGTGAAACCAACAACTAAATCCTTTGAAGAATTGTGTATGCTGGTCCGCGAGCATCTAAATCCTAAAGAAAGCGTTCTGATGGCGAGGTATCGGTTCTACACGTGCCAACGGTCGGAGGGCCAGGAAGTGGCGAGCTATGTCGTCGAATTAAGGCACCTCGCAGGACATTGCAAATTTGACGGATTCCAAAACGAATGCTGAGAGACTTTCTGTGCTTGGCATTGGCCATGAGGTAATCCTTCGCAAATTGTTGACTGTTGAAACTCAGAATCTGAGCAAAGCCACGACAGGTCAGACAATTTCCACCATTTCCGTTAAACCCAATAACGTAATTTATTTCTGGTGGACTGGATGGAGGAACATGATCCATGCAAAAAATTGTTATTACATGAAATGAATGTTCCTAAAAGTATTAGAGTGGGAACTCACTGGATAGCAGCACAGCTGGCAATGTTTGCAGAATATACACGTGCAGCCAAAACGCACAATGACAACCTGGAATTGTGCGGCACCAAATAACAGTTTAATACTTCGCTCCTGGGTGGGCTCGAACCACCAACTTTTTGGTTAATAGCCAAATGCACTAACCGATTGCGCCACAGAGACTAAATTAAATGTACATTGCAAGACCTCCCAAACCAGGGTGTCAGTCAGTTAAAGCTTCAGATTGCTCCGACCGGTATGGAACTTGTCCACTCTCAGTTGTAGTTTTCCCAAATAAATGGAGGGACATTCATTGTGGATGCAAGGAAGCAGTCTGGTCCCGCACACTGCAGACACTTCCATGCCACCGCCAACCAGCTCTCCCACAACTGGTGTGATCTACCTTCCAGCCTTCCGGTGCCTTGTCTGTGACGAAGTCTTCTGATTGTCCCGAAGCCAGTCTTATGTTTGAATTCATTTTCATCTCCTGACTGCAGATATTCCTGTGATTAAACGCAAACAAAATGCTGACAGGGACAGTTGGATTCATCATATCTTTGCTTGGTGAAATTTCAAAGATTGAAAGCGACGCACATCAACCCCAAACCTTGTCACCTACTCGCAAACCACGACACGCTGCTCCCGTGAGATGGAAGCCCAGTTGCCGTTTCAAGCTTGAATGCAGGTATAAGCAGAACTCATTCAAAGAAAGTCTAAGTCCCTGAGGCATCTGATTATTTGCACCGAATTCCTTCGCAATGAGTTGAGGTTCGTGTGGGGTGATTTGGTTACATATTTCCCCACACTACAACACTTCAAACATAACTCAACGGCTGTAATGCGCTTTGGGGCGACATGAGTTCCTGAAAGGCACTGCAGAAATGTAAGTCCTTCTTTGCAAAAGTTCGATGCAATGTAAAAATTCGCGGCAGAATAATGGGCTCGGCTGGGATCTCTCGCAAATTTCAATTAACAAGCCAGAAACGAGAATCATACCCCTGGACCAACGAGTTAACTTTTTGACAAACCTGGAGATCAGGTGTAACTTTTATAAAAGCATTTTTTGTGTGTAGCTAATCTTGGCAGAAGGAGCACATGAGACCGAATCAGTGACTTTGCTTTTTCAACCTGTCTTCTGAAGCGCCGCACGGTCCCACTCCGACAGTCAATGAGCTTTGGGACGTTAATGTATCCAGGCCGTGGGTGGCCACCCCGAGCGCAGCAGAGGGGTTTCTGCATTAGTTCTGGGTGGGGACAGTATTTCCCCTTCTCTCTTCCACTTGTCTCTATCCCTCTGCTTTGTTTTCTGTATTTATTCCCCGGCCTCATTTTATGTGTTTAAAAGGGATCAAAAGATGAAGTATGCGACACTCTGGAACAATTTCTCTCACTCAAATATATCTATTTAGTGAAGTGAAATAAAGAGCAATTAAAGAATAAGGGAGAAGCCACTGTCGCCCTTTTGACAGGAGAATAAACTCGCCCATGGCTGTTCATCCACAGCAAGTTTAAACATAATCTTCCTGCACGGGATCCTTTCACGTGGAAAGCAAACGTGATAACGGCTCCACTGCGGAAACCGCTCTGACCAGAAGTACAGCAGAGGGCAGCTGACCAGTGAATGAATTCTGTGCTGATCGGGAATGTGTTGGCTCACCTTAAACAACTTCTGTCCCTCACTGACAGCTGTCAATACTTCTCCTCCGCTGCCCTTTACACAAACATGTCACTGATCCCCACCCACCACCCCACATCCCCATCGTGTTATCTTCCATGTTAGCACAGTGGGGCCGCGGAGGCACCTACTCTCTCCCCGCGGTTAGTGAACTTCGTGTATTGTCCTGGTACATTTTAAGTATAGTTACAATGATGTGCCACTGGGGGCGCTGTGGTGAGAGACCCAAAAATACCTGCAAGACAGAGTATAAAAGGCTGCCCATCACACCTGAGAGGCACTCTGGAGTTACACAATAAACGACGAAAGTCATTTCAGTTACTACAACACCAGACTGTGTAGAGTCAGTGATTTGAGTGCTGCATACACCACAGTAACCTTGTTACATGCTTCTCTAATTTCCTCTTTGATGCCGTCCCCCACATTACCATTACTGTTTGGACGCCAATAGACAACTCCCACCAATGTTTTAATAAGATAGAAACATAGAAATTTACAGCGCAGAAGGAGGCCATTTCGGCCCATCGTGTCCACGCTGGCCGACAAAGAGCTGCATAGCCCTTGGTCAGCAGCCCTAATGGTTACATATAAACCTATGAATGATGACGGAAAGGCAAAGAGCACCCAGCACAACCAGTCCACCGCACACAACTGCGACACCCCTTACACTGAAACATTTTACACTCCATCCCAACCGGAGCCGTGTGATCTCCTGGGATAGGCAAAAACCAGATAAAAACCCAGGCCAATTTATGGAGAATAAAACTGTAAAAATTCCTCCCCGACCCATCCAGCCGATCAAAACTACTCCAGGAGATCACCCTGGCCGCATTCTATTCCACGCAGTACTTTCCATTATACCTGTGCCGTCCAACAAAAGGTCATCCAGTCTAATCCCAATTACCATCTCTAGGTCCGTAACCCTGCAGGTTACGGCACTTTAAGTGCCCATCCAACCATCTCTTAAAAGTGGTGAAGGTTTCTGCATCCACCACTCTTCCAGGCAGCATTCCCAGATCCACACAACCTTCTGCAGAAAGAAGCCCCCCGCCCATCTCAAATCCCCTCTAAACCTTCCACCAACCACCTTAAAACTATGCCCCCTCGTAATAGACCCCTCCACCAGTGGAAATAGGCCCTTACTATCCACTGTGTCCAGGCTCCTCAATATTTTGTACACCTCAATGAGGTCTCCTCTCCACCTTCTCTGTTCCAATGAGAAGAAACACAGCCTATCCAATCTGTCCTCATAATTAAGATTCTCCATTCCACGCAGCATCCTTGTAAATCTCCTGCATGCAGTACTCCAGCTGTGGCCGAAACAAAGTATTATAGAATTGAAGCATAAGCTCCCTGCTCTTATATTCTATGACTCGGCCAGTAAAGGCAAACATTTTGTATCAATCTTTACGGTAGAGGACACGAACAATATTACAACAGTGGAAAGTCAAGGAGCTATAGGGGGGAGGAACTTAACACAATCACAATCACTAAGGAGGTAGTACTCAGTAAGATAATGGGACTAAAGGCAGACAAATCCCCTGGACCTGATGAATTGCATCCTAGGGTCATAAGAGAATTAGCGACAAGGATTGTGGATGCATTGGGTGTAATTTACCAAAATTCCCTGGATTATGGGGATGTCTCAACAGATTGGAAAACTGCAAATGTAACGCCCCTATTTAAAAAAGGAGGCAGACAAAATGCAGCAGAGTATAGACGAGTTAGCCTAACATCTATGGTTGGAAAAATGTTGGAGTCCATTATTAAAGAAGCAATAACAGGACATTTGGAAAAGCAAAATTCGGTCAGGCAGAGTCAGCATGGATTTATGAAGGGCAAGTCATGATTGACAAATTTGCTGGAGATCTTTGAGGATGTAATGAACAGGGTGGATAAAGGGGAACCAGTGGATGCTGTGTATTTGGACTTCCAGAAAGCATTTGACAAGGTGCCACATAAAAGGTTACTGCACAAGATAAAGGTTCATGGGGTTGGGGGTAATATAATAGCATGGATAGAGGATTGTCTACCAAAGCCATTTAGGACCGAGATGAGGAGGAATTTCTTCACCCAGAGAGTGTTGAACCTGTGGAATTCTCTACCACAGAAAGTTGTTGAGGCCAATTCACTAAATATATTCAAAAAGGAGTTAGATGAAGTCCTTACTACTAGGGGAATCAAGGGGTATGGTGAGAAAGCAGGAATGGGGTACTGAAGTTGCATGTTCAGCCATGAACTCATTGAATGGCGGTGCAGGCTAGAAGGGCCGAATGGCCTACTCCTGCACCTATTTTCTATGTTTCTATGTTTCTCTGTAAACAGAAAACAGAGAGTCGGGATAAATGGTTTATTCTCGGGTTGGCAATCAGTAACTGGTGGTGTGCCGCAGGGATCAATGCTGGGACGCCAACTATTTACAATCTATATTAACGACTTGGAAGAAGGGACCGAGTGTAACATAGCCAAGTTTGCTGATGATACAAAGATGGGAGGAAAAGCAACGTGTGAGGAGGACACAAAAAATCTGCAAAAAGACATAGACGAGCTAAGTGAGTGGGCACAAATTTGACAGATGGAGTATATTGTTGGAAAGTGTAAAGTCATGCACTTTGGCAGAAAAAAACCAAAGAGCAGGTTATTATTTAAATGGAGAGAGAATGCAAAGTGCTGCAGTATAGCGGGGTCTTGGGGTACTTGTGCAAGAAACACAAAAGGTTAATCTGCAGGTGAAGCAAGTGATCAGGAAAGCCAATGGAATCTTGGCCTTTATTGCAAAAGGAATGGAATAAAAAAGCTGGGAAGTCCTGCTACAGTTATAGAGGGTATTGGTGAGGCCACACCTGGAGTACTTAGTACAGTTTTGGTTTCCATATTTAAAAAAGGATAAGAACATAAGAACATAAAAATTAGGAACAGGTGTAGGCCATCTAGCCCCTCGAGCCTGCTCCGCCATTTAAAAAGATCATGGCTGATCTGGCCGTGGACTCAGTTCCACTTACCTGCCCGCTCCCCATAACCATGAATTCCCATATTGGATAAAAATCTATCGATCTTTGATTTGAATACATTCAATGAACGAGGTCCCATCCAGGGTCAGCACTCTTTGATCCTGGGAATAAAGTGAAGGTCACAGAATGACCGTGTCTGATATATACATGCCTCGTGTGAGTTTGTAACAAGATGCAGAGACACTACATGTAGCGACGAGAAACGGGAATCACCGAACCACGAGGATGGCCACCGGTGGCAGAGAGGAACGCGACTGTGTGGGTGAGGACTGGGACGACTTTGTGGAAAGATTCCAGCAGAGCTTTGTCACAAAGGACTGGCTGGAAGAGACAGCGGCTGACAAGCGGAGGGCGCATCTACTGACCAGCTGTGGTGCACAGACGTATGCGCTGATAAAAGACCTGCTCGCACACCAAAAGCCAGTGGGCAAATCTTTCGAAAAGCTCAGCTAGCTGATCAGTGAGCATCTCAAGCCGGCAAGTAGTGGACACATGGCCTGGCACCGAATCTACTCTCACCGGCGTCTGGAGGGTCAGAACGTCTCGGACTTGGTGGCGGAACTGCGGCGTTTGGCCAGTCTCTGTAAGTTCTCCGATGCCTGCAGGGGGGAGATATTAAGGGACTTTTACATTGAGGGCATTAATCATGCTGGCATTGTCAGGAAGCTTATAAAGACCAAGGACCTGACTTTAGAAGGGGCAGCGTTGATAGCTCAGACCTTTATGGCATGGGAAGAGGAGACTAAGCTAATTTACACACACAGCCCTGGTTTTAATGTTGCGATGAACCAGGAAGTTAATGTTGTAAAGTGATACAGAACCCAGAACACAGAACCGCAGGCATGCAAGGGCAATTCGACACCGCCCAGGCAGCAACAAGGTCCAGGGTGGGCCCACAACAGGGACAATTGGAAAGGGGATCGGCAATTCATGTCATCAGGAGGAACAATGCATCCCGTGATGGGACCATTCAGAGTGCTTAGAAATAGCTAAACGGGCCATCAGAGAGGAATGCTTGGGAATAGTCCTTTTGTTAAAAGCAATAACACACTGCCAAAAGCTGCAGGTTCCAGCTTTATACCTGTAGGATTTGTAATGTCAGTGGACACTAGGCCAGGATGTGCAAAAAGGCAGTAGCGAGGCTAGTCCGCGAGACAGAGGAACCAGACGAGGGGTCTGCAATGCAGGATGAGGCCTGGGGATCAACCATGGATGCGGAAGTTCAAAGAGTTCATGTGGCTGACGTCCACAGCTCATACACTAAAACGCCACCCATGAAGATGAAAATCTTACTGAAGCTGGATACGGGAGCTAGATACGGGAGCTAGCCAGTCTCTCATGAGCGCCCAACAGTTTAAGAGACTATGGTCACACAGAGCTAGCAGGCCGAAACTGGAACGCATTGAGACGCAGCTACGTACGAACACCAAAGAGATCATCCCAGTGCTGGGCAGCGCAAACTTGATGGTAACGCATAATGGATTACAGAACCGGCTGCCACTCTGGATTGTTCCGGAAAATGGCCCCGCACTTTTGGTAAGGAGTTGGCTAGCTGAGATGTATTAGAAATGTGGGTTGTGCACACCATTTCATCCGTGGAGCGAAGTTCATGCTCGCAGGTCTTGCAAAAATTCGCGTCACTGTTTTAACCCGGTGTCGGTACGTTCAAGGGCACTAAAGTAGTGATACTCATCACTCCGGACGCCAGACCAGTGCACCACAAAGCCAGAGCGGTGCCGTACGTGATGCGTGAGAAAATTGAAAGTGAACTGGACAGGCTGCTCAGAGAGGGCATAATTTCGGCCATTGGATTCAGCGACTGGGCAAGTCCCATCGTTTCCGTCCTCAAAGCAGATGACTCTGTTAGGATTTGTGGCGCCAACAAAGCCACCATCAACCGAGTGTCGCTGCAAGACCAATACATGCTTCCGAGAGCGGAGGACCTCTTTGCCACACTGGCAGGTGGAAAGCTGTTCACGAAGCTGGACCTCACTTCGGCCGACATGACTGAGGAACTGGCGGAAAATTCCAAGCTTCTGACCACCATCACGAAGCACAAAGGATTATTTGTCTACAACAGGTGCCCGTTTGGCATTCGTTCGGCAGCGGCTATCTTTCAGCGAAACATGGAAAGCTTGCTCAAGTCCATCCCTGGAACGGTCGTATTCCAAGACGACATCCTTATAATGGGTCGTGACACCGAGGAACACCTCCGCAACCTGGAGGAGGTGCTATGCCGATTGGATTGGGTGGGTTTGCGGCTGAAAAAGGCCAAGCGTGTGTTTTTGGCCCCAGAGGTCGAGTTCCTGGGCAGGAGAGTTGCCGCAGACGGGATCCGGCCCACTGAATCAAAAACTGAGGCGATTCGCCGGGCGCCCAGTCCCGGCAACACGTCGGAGTTGCGATCATTCCTGGGACTTTTGAACTATTTTGGGAACTTTCTGCTGAAAATAAACACATTGTTGGAGCCATTGCACATGCTCCTCCATAAAGGTTGTGAATGGTTTTGGGGGGATTGTCAAGAACGGGCATTCAATAAGGCGAGGAACCTGTTGTGTTCCAACAAACTGTTGACTTTGCATGAGCTCTGTAAAAAACTGGTTTTAACATGCGATGCATCATCCTACGGAGTTGGGTGTGTATTGCATCAGGGTAATGATGACAGCCGACTCCAACCGGTGGCTTACGCCTCCAGATCGCTCTCCCAGGCAGAGCATGGATACGGCAGGATCGAGGAGGAGGCACTCGCGTGTGTGTACGGTGTGAAAAAGATGCACCAGTGCCTTTTCGGCAGACAGTTCGAGCGAGAGACGGATCACAAGACGTTAACATCCCTGTTGTCTGACACCAAGGTTGTCAACGCTAACGCGTCAGCTCGCATACAGCGATGGCTGCGTATGACTACACCATACGGCACCGGCCAGGCACCGAAAATTGCGCTGACGCATTCAGCAGACTCCCACTGGCCACCACCGTGGGGGCGTCGGAGCAGAGCGCCGAGATGGTCATGGCCATTGAGGCTTTTGACACTGCGGGCACCCCCATCACAGCCCGACAGATCAAACTCTGGACCAACAGGGAACTCCTCCTATCCATGATAAAAAAATGTGTTTTGACTGGGAATTGGGCGCCCGCACACAGGGCGTGCCCCGAGGAAGTCAGGCTGTTTCAGAGACGGATGGATGAGCTCCCCATTCAAGCCGACTGCCTGTTATGGGGCAGCCGGGTAGTCATGCCCCAGAAAGGAAGAGAAGCATTCATCAGGGAACTCCACAGCGAGCAGCCTGGCATCATGTTAATGAAGGCCATTGCCCGGTCACATGTATGGTGGCCGGGGATTGAATCAGACCTGGAACACTGGGTTCTCAAGTGCACGATGTGTGCCCAACTGGGCAATGCCCCCAGGGAGGCTCCACTCAGCCCATGGCCTTGGCCCACCAGGCCATGGTCACGCATTCACGTAGACTATGCGGGCCCGTTCATGGAGAAAATGTTCCTGATCGTAGTCGATGCATACTCGAAGTGGATCGAGTGCATCATATTGAACTCGTGCACGACATCCATCACAGTGGAGAGTCTTCATCCTAGGGTCTTAAGAGAAGTAAAAGCAGGGATAGATGATGCATTGGTTGTAATTTACCAACATGCCCAGGATTCTGGGGAGGTCCCAGCTGATTGGAGAAGTGCAAATGTAATGAACCTATTTCAAAAAGCGAGGCAGACAAAAAGCAGGAAATTATAGACCAGTTAGCCAAACATCTGTGGTTGGGAAAATGTTGGAGTCCATTTGGTGTATTTGGACTTGCAGAAGGCATTTGACAAGGTGCCACATAACATGTTACTGCACAAGATAAAAGTTCAGGGGTTTGGGAGTAATATATATATGCATGGATAGAGGATTGGCTAACTAACAGAAAGCAGAGAGTCGGGATAAATGGTTCATGGCAATCAGTAACTAGGGGAGTGCCGCAGGGATCAGTGCTGGGACTCCAACTATTTACAATCTATATTAATGACTTGGAAGAAGGGATCGAGTGTAACATAGCCAAGTTTGCTGACGATAAAAAGATGGGAGGAAAAGCAAGGTGTGAGGAGGACACAAAAAGCCTGCAAAATGACATAGTTAGGCTAAGTGCGTGGGCAAAAATTTGGCAGATGGAGTGTAATGTTGGAAAGTGTGAGGTTATGCACTTTGGCAGAAAAAAAAATCAAAGAGCAAGTTATTATTTAAATAGAGAAAAATTTCAAATTGCTGCAGTACAGCGGGACCTGGGGGTACTTGTGCAAGAAACACAAAAGGTTTGTACGCAGGTAAAGCAAGTGATCAGGAAGGCCAATGGAATCTTGGCCTTTATTGCAAAGGGGATGGTGTATAAAAGCAGTGAAGTGTTGCTACAGTTTATCAGGGTTTTGGTGAGGCCACACCTGGAATACTGCGTGCAGTTTTGGTTTCCATTTTTAAGAAAGATATACTTGCTTTGGAGGCAGTTCAGAGAAAGTTCACAAGGTTGATTCCGGAGATGAGGGGGTTGTCTTATGGGGAAAAGTTGAGTTGGTTGGGCCTCTATTCATTGGAATTCAGAAGAATAAGAGGTGATCTTATCGAAACATATAAGATTATGAGGGGGCTTGACAAGGTGGATGCAGAGAGGATGTTTCCACTGATGAGAGAGACTAGATCTAGGGGGCATAATTTTAGAATAAGGAGCCGCCCATTTAAAACTGAGATGAGGAGGAATTTACTTTCTCTGAGGTTTGTAAATCTGTGGAATTCGCTGCCTCAGAGAGCTGTGGAAGCTGAGTCATTGAATAAATTTAAGACAAAGATAGACAGTCTCTGAACCGATAAGGGACTAAAGAGTTATGGGGAGTGGGCAGGGAAGTGAGCTTGAGTCCATGATCGGATCAGCCATGATCGGATTAAATCGCGGAACAGGCTTGAGAGGACGTATGGCCGATTCCTGCTCCTATTTCTCATGTTCTTATGTTCTTATTAATCTACCTCAAGCACAGTTGCAGAAATGAGGCCAGAGATGAGCAAACATTGCTGTGCGTGCCCTTGGGCTCACCCTTACACTATTGGTCCATTCTGATGGGGTCACAACCATTTCTGATGCTGCAGGTGGGCAGCGTGGCCAATAGTCGCTCGGAGAAAGAATTGAAACCCTGGTATAACTGATACACCTGACTGCAATCCATATAGCCCATGGTTAATGCTTGGAGCTGAACCCCGGCACTGGTGCTGTGTAAGGGAGATATTACAGGCTCAGACTCCCAGTGTTGAGCTTCACCCGTTGGGAGCTCATAATGGGAATCTGAGGCATGGAGGGTCCGTGCACCCTGTCAGCAACACACATTGATACATTCTACACTTCAATCTGTATTATTGATCATTAGCTTTCTGAACAATCATTGTAAAAGCAGTTTAACAATCAACCCATAGATACATGACTCAATCAATTGTGAGCTCATCCTCACCAGTGAGGTCATCACCTGGCTGGTCATGTGACAGCTCGAGTCACAAGACGTCACAATGAAATTCGTGACTTCACAAAAGCAGGAAATAATGACACGGTGCCTTTTCCACATAAAGCTGTCGGCTGCTTGGTCATCCAGCAGTTAAACTTTGTGTTTGACCAGGAGGAGGAGGAGGGAGAGTGTTTTTCAAATAATTTTTTTCAAAGCGATCAACCAAAAGCTTTAAAGCATTAAATTAATTCAAGACCATCGAATTAGGAATCTACAAAGAAAGGTCTGCATAGGACGGACATCACTGTGTGTGAGAAGATCCATTCACAGGAGAGAAAGAACCCGTGTTCGGGTCGAGACAAATAAAGGTCGAAATATCAAATCGACAACATAACAGCAGCAATACTGGTGATAATCGGTGAGTAAAAGCAGAGTGCTCTGTGTTGTTACAAGTCTGTTTATCACTAGGACACATTGTGTGAAACAAGAGAAGTGATTGAATTCCAGCAAAATGGTGACAAACATGATGGCCATGATTATCAGTCTGTTTTCTGATGAAGATGACTTTGTTCCAATGAGATTAACTGAGTCACTGCAAGAACTGGGAAGGATCAATCATAAATACGTCCTTACGTGCTGCCATAAGTATCTGACCAAAAACAAGTTGCGGCCGGCCCAACGTTGGGCCTTACTAACGGCGATGACATTGGTAATAAAGGATAACCTTGGACACTTACACACACGGCTAGCTAAAAAACTGAGCAACTTGGCTTTGATGAACATGATCAGATTAGAGCATGTTGACCATCAGGAAGCGGCAAGTTGCCTCCTTGTTAGTCTGGGTGCCAGGTTTCCCATTGAAATTTTCAAGCACATCGAGTCGGGGTGCCAACCATGGACCAAAGCATATTTCTACGTGGTGCTGACACTGGCAAGGCTGTGTAGAGCAAACGTGCATTGCTTGGTACCTCGGCTCAAGCCTGTATTGAGAAACATGCTCCCCACACTGCATGGAGTAACTGATGGGGAAATGAAGTGGACTCTGTGTTTCATTGGGGCTTTTTAGTGAGAGCATTCAAATGTACCTGTCAAACCCAGAGGGGACCAGAAAACCTAAACTTGAGAAGAAGATGTTCTTTCATGAGATTTCTGCTGCTTACGATCTGCTTTTGAATTCCTGGCTGTCCATGAAAGAGCCCAAGGTGAGCAGAGCAATACTAGAAACAGTCGCCCAGATAATCCAGCTACTACCCAATGACAAACTGGACAAGGAGCTCCCCAGCTTAATTCCAACCCTTCTCTTGGTGTACCAGGAAACCTTTCCCTATGTTTCTGTCACTCGGTTCTGTGCAGTGTCCTGCGCACTGCCATCGAGAGGAAGAGTGACGTACTCGTGACACAAATGCAGATTCTGCTGATCACTTTCCATGAGCAGATCTGCATTGTGATGGAACAACCCCAAAACACCTTTTCTGAGAAGCAGCTCAATGAAATCCTTTGCTGCTTCAGAGTTCTACCTCCGGCATTTACAAGCCAGATGCTCGAGATCCTTCGGATGCAACTGGCAATTGACAATGAGCAAATTCAACTCGGGGCACTGGCCGTGCTGAAGTACCTTCTCGATACTGTCCCTTCAAACATGGAGAGTCTGAAGTATCAGATTCTGAATTGTGTGCGACGATCACTTTTAACTGGGAGTAACAGAGTGAAGGGAATCTTGCCCAGGTAATATACACCATGGCCTGTCACAATTACTTGGAGCGAGAGGGAGGAAAGCAGCTGGTGGAATTTATCATCCAACAGTGTGCTCTGCCCACCGAGGAGAACGAGGAGAGTACTGAAAGCGAAGAGGAGTTCTGCAGCGTAATGACGGCCGTGGTTACGGATAAGGATTTAAGGAGACAGTGCGAAGGATTGCTGAAATTGATGGTGGGAACTTTACCGATTGGCGATGTCCTCTGGTCCTACCTACTGGAGTTTGTGATCACAGTAAAGTACACTGAAGCCTTTACAATAGTCTGTGGTTCCTCATATTGCGTTGGAATAAAGAGACTGATGGCCAGCAATACACAATTTGTTGTTAATTACGAGGACTATCCAAATCTTCCTGAGCCTCGTACACTGCTGACGCGGCTATTGATTGTGTCTTCTTCTCTGTGCCATGGAAAAGGCAGAGGTGTTCCTGCTCTGGGCTTAATATATCTCCTGGCAATGGACATCCACCCAGCAACAGTGAGAGTATGGGACAAGGAATTCCCAATGTTATGTAACTTTCTGGAGGAGAATTCAGAGAAGCCCAATCTCCAGAATGAGTGGGAAGAGAAACTGTTGGGGGTTGTGTCCCAGACTCTGGAGGCAATCGCGGATAAGGTGTGGATCACCCAGCTCATTGCAGAAATGACCCACTGCATTCACACCTATCGCCTGTATCCAACAGAGAGGGCTTTTCTGTACAAGTGTTTAGGGAGAGTGCTCCGACTGACCCAAGACAAAGACATCGTCAGTAAAAGACTTCATCAAATGCTTCAGAGTGTTGAGCACAATTAAGATTTCGAGAGAGACTGGGTAGCCGCTGGAATTGGTGACTGTGCTGTAACACACTTAGATACCACGCTCACCACACTGAAGGCTTTCATGGAGTTCAATCGTTTGTGCATATCAGTCCCTTTCACCAGGTTGACAATCACATAATGAAAGTTAAAAGCACGCTCATTTTATGCTATGGGCAGATTATGTCACGTTGTCCTCGGGACCTCATTCTGTCCAGAATCGAGACCGACATTCTGCAAAATGTGTTGGCTCTTTTCAACACCAAGATGTTTGGACTGAAATCCAAGGTGAAGGACTTGACACTGAAATTAAGTTTGACAAACACTGTGACACTGTTGGCCAAAGCTCTCCAACCCAGCGAAGAACACCCACCCTACCATCTGAGCAGAAAGGCAGAATTGCTGAGCTGCATGCAGGAGCTGATCACTGCCGAACCAAAGGAGATATTGAGCACTTGGGTTCGAAAGTCTGCCATGGACGCCTGTGCAGCCCTCATCAAACTGCAGCCTTCACTGAGCAGTGAGACTGAGCTGATTAGCATCTGTTTGAATCGTGTCTTCAGTTTGCCAGATTGGGAGAGCAGCACTGCCGACCAAAGTACAAACATGGACATGGCAGAGAGACAGAAGGTTCACACCGACACAATGGCCTCGGTGAAGGGTCTCCTGAAGCAATGCTTACTTTTGGATCTGTCTCCTGATGGGCTTCATTCTGTATTTAAAACCATGGAGACTGAGAACCAATCCACAAGGGACCATGAGCGAGAAAAGGCAATGGAGAGCACTTTACAGCTGGTGACATTTTACTTGGAGAAACTGCAAGTTAGCAATAATGTGCCATCCCATAACTTGGTGAGGATTATTGGATGTGTGGGGCTTCAATGTGCAGATCCATCGCATGTTGTAAGGGAGGCAGCCATTAAAAGCTTGTATGGATTGCTGTATATCCAGTTACACCTTGAAGGCTTTCCAGTGGGTCATCAAGATAAGGAAGTGGAGCATCTGAAAGCCATCAAAGGCGGATTGAAGCAATTTACCAGTCAGGCCCTCTTTCAAACCTGCACTGCTGTCGGTAACGTTTTATCCAAGTGCATAGCCCATGAGCAGTTGAACACTCTACTCTTCACGGTCTTTAAAGGGCTGACAGACAAGCACCGGAACATTTCCTGCACAGCTTCTATTGTGACAAATATCCTCATTACAACACGTGGAACCACCCTTGCAGAAGTTTGGGGAACAATCAAAGTATTGAGCCGTCACTTGCGTTCAATTACTGAGCCGCGGGTGAGAAATGCAGTGACGCATTCCATCTCCATTCTGGCCTCACAGCATCTGCCAGCAGTTTTGTCCGCTCTCCTCACTTACCCCATTCCAGTTGATCGATATACTTGTGACATATGGCGATCCCTCCTGACACGTAATGCATTAGCACCGGCCAAATTCTTACTGAACAATATCAAATCATTGTATGATGACGGCAGATATTGCCATGTCACAAATACAAAAGATTCAGCAACTCAGCAGTCTTCAGCTGTCCTCTGTGCTCTTCGTGATGTGGTATGTGAGCCTGACTCAGGGCACGTGATAAACATTCTCTAACCGCAGTTAGTCAGCACCCTTCTGATTCATCTCAGCTTCAGTGTCTGGGTTCGCTTTCCGACCAACTTCCTGACAATTCCAAAGGCTGGGAACACCTTCGGCCCTGCTCTAAGACTGAATTATGCCGACGCTTGCCATTACTCAGCTGAGATTCTTCGAGCTGTCCTGTCACAGGGAAAAGGAGATGGTCGCATCATGAGAGAAATGGGAGGTTGGGATCTCATCGTGAGCCCAAGAAAGCACCATGAGGGGGTTACACTGCTGACAAGCACATTGACTACGTGTGCTGCCCCGCATCTTATCAGCATTGTGGAGCAACTCACTCCTTGCCTTGTCAACATAGGAGAGAGTCAGAGGATCACAATAGCTGCCTTCTTTGGGGAGCTTTTAAATCATTCCGTGGTGTGGGACTTGTTGCTGATGGATACCCTTCTGGAGAGTTTGTTTCGATGTTTGCTTGATGACTCCCCAATTGTCCAATGGCTCGCTGTACAAGGTTTGGGAAATGCTGCAATTGGAGCTTCTCAACGGATAGATACATATTGCACCAAACTGTTGTCCACAATGTTATCTGTGATTGACCAGAAGTCCAAACCCGAGAATCTCATTGCAGTTGAGGCAATGTCGAGCATGTGCAAAGTTCTGGGTCAGCTCCAGGAGGATTATACAAATCCCATTCTTGGTGATGTGGCACTGGCAGTTCAGCCTTACTTGGAACATCAGCATGAGACAATGAGAGCTGCGGCGTTTAACGTTCTTGGCAAGCTAATAAGATTTGGGAGTGTGGAAATGAACCCTTCACATATGGAGCACATCAAGTCCACCTTGATCCGCTTGCTGTTACATCTCAACGCTGAGAGCATTGAAGTCACCAACGTCTGCAAATCCGTGCTGAATTCCTGCGCTCCAGTAATGGAGTCAGCAAACATATCCAAGATGTTCCAAGAACTTTCCTCGGAGGAGACCACCCTGGATTATGAGAACTATTTAAGCAACATCTCCAGGCACATTGCCAAAGATTTGGACAACCAGATCCCCTTGTACATAAGGAGCTGTGCCGCCTTCCTAAGGAATGTGCTTCCTGCGGTCAGAGGGAACGCATTGACATTCCTCGCTTTCCTCATGTACAATGCCCCACCACATTATTACACATCACAGTCTGCAGCTCAGATTTGTGAGCAGATTATTGCCTTGCTGTCAGATCACGAGCAAGATGTCAGAACGAAAGCAGCCAAGGCGATGCGATATCTCTACATGTATTAGGGACCATCAGAACAAAATTATTGTAATGTATGCGTTCGTAGTGTGTTTGGAAATGAGTCTGAAGTCCAAAAATTCGCAGACCCAAAATAGGCAAAAGGGGGAAAGGGGAGGGGGAAGGGATTTGGCCGCGGCATGGGGGGGAGGGAGATGGAGAGTGATCCTGGGCGGGGCATCGGGGGAGGGGGAGGAGGGAGTGATCCTGGGCGGGGTATCGGGGGAGGGGGAGGGGGAGGGGGATTGTAAGAATGGCAGGCCGGGATGGGATGGGTGAGGTGAGAATCGTTGCCTCGTGAGGTAATCGGAAACTTCGGGGGAGGAGGGGATTTGTAGGCCTCATGGGGGTAATGCGAGGCCTGTGGGATAGGGTGGATGGGAGCCCTCGGAGGTGGATTGGAGGCCTTTGGGGAGGTCTCCTATCATGGAGCGGGGGTGTGGGTGAGGCAGGGATGCTGGATCGGCACTTACCTCCTGGATCCAGCAGGTCTCGCCGTACTTTCGCTGGTTGATTCCCCGAGGCCTGAGAAACCCGACCAGCCAGGGTTACATTTGAAATGGAGGTTAAATCTGAGGCATGCCAGCCGCATTATAATATTTAAATGAACCCCCCACCTCCTATGAGCAGGTTGGCTGCAATCCCCCTGGGCCCGCCCACATTAAACCGGCAGTGGTCGGGGGAGGGGTGTTACTCCCTGTGGGGAAGGGTCTATCTCCTGTCAGATCCCCTCCCTCCCCGACAGCCCAGTGGCGATTGAGGACTTGCTGTGGGCACAAACCCAGCGCCCACCACCGCTTGGTACAGTTTGTTTCACCACCAACATGTTCACCCACCTGTCTCAGGGAATCCTCTCTTATCCTCAGTTTGGTGAAGCAGAAAGCAGAGTCCACAAAGAACTACGGGTACTTCAAAACCTAATATCCATCTGCAAGGAGTGGGTGGGCTGTGTGGGGAGCACTGTCTGTTTATTCTCTGTCACTATCAAACATGGCTGCAAACCCTCCCTTGGTCGATTTCTGCCTTTCTCAGTGTTTATTGTGTAATCTAACTTTCTACCAATAACCTTCATAAATAAGCTGCCTGTGGGCTCGAAATTGCCTGGAGATCGCCCGCGCCCGATCCTAGGCGATATTGGCGCGGTTGGGTCTAACCCACGGCCGGAATGCTGCTGGTGCGCGCTCCCGAGGTTTTCGGACGGTCCATGTCGGCGGCGGCGTTGCGGTGCGGGAGCGGAGTGCAGCGGGGTGAAAGTCGCGACCAGCTTTCCTGTAAAAAGGGAAGGTGAACCGTTGTGTGACAGGGCCGCAAACGCTTGTCTGCGCATTCTCCCGCCATTCTCCCGCCATTCTCCCGCCATTCCGGGGTCAAAGCTGACCTGTGCATGCACAGGCAACAGAAGGACCGCACTCAACAGTTTGAATCTGCAGAGGTTGGTGCGTCTCCGTGGGAGAGGGGCTGGGAGTGGGGGGGAGGGAGTCGGGGGGGGAGGTGGGGAGGGAGTGGTGGGAGTGGGTGGGGGAGTGGGAGGGAGTGGGTGGGGGATGAGGGAGAGAGTGGGTGGGGGTGGTCGGGCAGTGGGAGTGGGTGGGGGGTGGGGGGGAGTGAGTGGGGGGGAGGGGGAGAATGATTGAATGGGGGGTGGAGGGGGAGAACGAGTGAGTGGGGGGGAGTGGGTGGGGAGAACGAGTGAGTGGGGAGGGGGAGAACGAGTGAGTGTTGTGTGGGGTGGGAGGGGGAGAACGAGTGAGTGGGGGGGAGGTGCAGAACGAGTGAGTGGGGGCGAGGGGGTGATCGAGTGAGTGGGGGGGAGGGGGAGAATGAGTGAGTGGGGGTGGTGGGGAGAACGAGTGAGTAGGGGGAATAAGTAAGTGGGGTGTGGCGGGGAAGGGGGAGAATGAGTGAGTAGGGGAGGGGGAGAACGAGTGGCGGGTGGGGGGGAGGGGGAGAATGAGTGAGTGGGGGAGGGGGAGGGGGAGAGTGAGTGGGGGGGAGGGGGAGAACGAGTGAGTGGTTGGGGAAGAACGAGTGAGTGGGGGGGGACGAGTGAGTGAGGGGTGGAGGGGGAGAACGAGTGAGTGGGGGGGAGTGGGTGGGGAGAACGAGTGAGTGGGGAGGGGGAGAACGAGTGAGTGGGGGGGAGGGGGAGAATGAGTGAGTGAGGATAAGGTGCGAGGGATAGAACGAGTGTGGGGTGGGGAGGGGGAGAACGAGTGAGCGGGGGGAGGGGGAGAACGAGTGAGTGGGGGGAGGGGGAGAACGAGTGAGTGGGGGGGGAGAACGAGTGAGTGTGGGGGAGTGGGTGGGGAGAACGAGTGAGTGGGGGAGTGTGGGTGGGGAGAACGAGTGAGTGGGGTGATGGGGGAGGGATAGAACGAGTGTGGGGTGGGGAGGGGGAGAACGAGTGAGCGGGGGGGAGGGGGAGAACGAGTGAGTAGGGGAGGAGGGGCAGAACGAGTGAGTGGGGGGGGTGTACGAGTGAGTGGGGGAGGGGGAGAACAAGTGAGTGGGGGGAGGGGGAGAAAGAGTGAGTGGGGGGGAGAGGGAGAACGAGTGAGTGGGGGGGAGGGGGAGAAAGAGTGAGTGGGTGGGAGGGGAGAACGAGTGGATGGGGGTGGAGTGGAAGAACGAGTGAGTGAGGGGGGTGGGGGAGAACGTGTGGGTGGGGGGGAGGGGGAGAACGAGTGAGTGGGGGGAGGGGAGAACGAGTGAGTCGGGGGGGAGAACGAGTGAGTGCGGGGAGGAGGAGAACGAGCGAGTGGGGGAGGGGGAGAACGAGTGAGTGAGGGGGAGAAAGAGTGAGTGGGGGGGAAAACGAGTGAGTGGGGGGAGGGGGAGAATGAGTGAGTGGAGGGGAGGGGAAGAACGAGTGAGTGGGGGGTGGGGGAGGGGTATAACGAGTGAGTGGGGGGTGAGGGGGAGAATGAGTGAGTGGGGCGGAGGGGAGAACGAGTGAGTTGGGGGGAGGGGGAGAACGAGTGAGTGGGGGAAGGGGGAGAAAGGGTGAGTGGGAGGGAGGGGGAGAACGAGTGGATGGGGGTGGAGTGGGAGAATGAGTGCGTGAGAGTGGTGGGGGAGAACGAGTGGGTGGGGGTGAGGGGGAGAACGAGTGAGTGGGGGGAGGGGAGAACGAGTGAGTGGGGGCGGAGAACGAATGAGTGGGGGGGGAGAATGAGTGAGTGGGGGGAGAACGAGTGAGTGCGGGGAGGGGGAGAACGAGTGAGTGGGGGGGTGGGGGAGAACGAGTGAGTGGGGGGGAGAACGAGTGAGTGGGGGGGAGGGGGAGAACGAGTGAGTAGGGGAGGAGGGGGAGAACGAGTGAGTGGGGGGGAGAACGAGTGAGTGGGGGAGGGGGAGAACAAGTGAGTGGGGGTAGGGGGAGAACGAGTGAGTGGGGCGGGAGGGGGAGAACGAGTGGATGGGGAGGGAGAACGAGTGTGTGGGGGGAGCGGGAGAACGAGTAAGTGGGGGGAGGGGGAGAATGAGTGAGTGGGTGTGGAGGGGGAGATGAGTGAGTGGGGGGAGGGGGAGAACGAGTGAGTGGGCGTAGGGGGAGAACGAGTGAGTGGGGGAGGAGGGGGAGAACGAGTGAGTGGGGGTGGTGGGGGAGAACGAGTGAGTGGGAGGGAGGGGGAGAACGAGTGGATGGGGGTGGAGGGGGAGAACGAGTGAGTGGGGGGGAACAAGTGAGTGGGGTGTGGGGGGAGGGGGAGAATGAGTGAGTAGGGGGGGCGAACGAGAGGAGGGTGGGGGGAGGGGGAGGATGAGTGAGTGGGGGAGGGGGAGGGGGAGAGAGAGTGGGGGGGAGAGGGAGAACGAGTGACTGGGGGGGAGAACGAGTGAGTGGGGGGTGGGGTGGGAGGGGGAGAACGAGTAAGTGGGGGAAGGGGAGAATGAGTGAGTGGGTGTGGAGGGGGAGAACGAGTGAGTGGGGGGGAGGGCGTGATCGAGTGAGTGGGGAGGAGGGGGAGAATGAGTGAGTGGGGGTGGTGGGGAGAACGAGTGAGTAGGGGGAATAAGTGAGTGGGGTGTGGAGGGGAAGGGGGAGAATGAGTGAGTAGGGGAGGGGAGAACGAGTGGCGGGTGGGGGTGGGGGAGAATGAGTGAGTGGGGGAGGGGGAGGGGGAGAGTGAGTGGGGGGGAGGGGGAGAACGAGTGAGTGGGTGGGGAAGAACGAGTGAGTGGGGGGGGGGAGAACGAGTGAGTGAGGGGTGGAGGGGGAGAACGAGTGAGTGGGGGGGGAGTGGGAGGGGAGAACGAGTGAGTGGGGAGGGGGAGAACGAGTGAGTGGGGGGTGGGGTGGGAGTGGGAGAACAAGTGAGTGGGGGGAGGCGGAGAAAGAGTGAGTGGGGGGGAGAGGGAGAACGAGTGAGTGGGGGGGAGGGGGAGAAAGAGTGAGTGGGAGGGAGGGGGAGAACGAGTGGATGGGGGTGGAGGGGGAGAACGAGTGAGTGAGGGGGGTGGGGGAGAACGAGTGGGTGGGGGAGGGGGAGAACGAGTGAGTGGGGGGAGGGGAGAACGCGTGAGTCGGGGGGGGAGAACGAGTGAGTGCAGGGAGGAGGAGAACGAGTGAGTGGGGGAGGGGGAGAACGAGTGAGTGGGGGGAGAAAGAGTGAGTGGGGGGGAAAACGAGTGAGTGGGGGAGGGGGAGAATGAGTGAGTGGAGGGGAGGGGGAGAACGAGTGAGTGGGGAGTGGGGGAGGGAAAGAACGAGTGAGTGGGGGGTGAGGGGAGAATGAGTGAGTGGGGCGGAGGGGAGAACGAGTGAGTGGGGGGGAGTGGGAGAACGAGTGAGTGGGGCGAGAGGGAGAAAGAGTGAGTGGGAGGGAGGGGAGAACGAGTGGATGGGGGTGGAGGGGAGAACGAGTGCGTGAGGGTGGTGGGGGAGAACGAGTGGGTGGGGATGAGGGGGAGAACGAGTACTCGGGGGGAGGGGAGAACGAGTGAGTGGGGAGGGAGAACGAATGAGTGGGAGGGAGGGGGAGAATGAGTGAGTGGGGGGAGAACGAGTGAGTGCGGGGAGGGGGAGAACGAGTGAGTGGGGGGTGGGGAGAACGAGTGGATGGTGGTGGAGGGGGAGAACGAGTGAGTGAGGGGTGTGGGGGAGAACGAGTGGGTGGGGGTGAGGGGGAGAACGCGTGAGTGGGGGGAGGGGGAGCACGAGTGAGTGGGAGATAGGGGGAGAACGAGTGGATGGGGGTGGGGGGGGAGAACGAGTGACTGAGGGGGGTGGGGGAGAACGAGTGGGTGGGGGGGAGGGGGAGAACGAGTGAGGGGGGGAGGGAGAACGAGTGAGTGGGGGGAGAATGAATGATTGGGGGCGGGGAGAATGAGTGAGTGGGGGGGGAGAACGAGTGAGTGCGGGGAGGAGGAGAACGAGTGAGTGGGGGAGGGGGAGTACGAGTGAGTGGGGGGAGAAAGAGTGAGTGGGGGGGAAAACGAGTGAGTGGGGGGAGGGGGAGAATGAGTGAGTGGAGGGGAGGGGGAGAACGAGTGAGTGGGGGGTGGGGGGAGGGGGAGAACGAGTGAGTGGGGGGTGAGGGGGAGAATGAGTGAGTGGGGGGGAGAGGGAGAACGAGTGAGTGGGGGGGAGGGGAGAACGAGTGAGTGGGGGGGAGGGGACAACTAGTGAGTTGGGGGGGGAGGGAGAGAACGAGTGGTTGGGGGGAAGAACGAGTGAGTGGGGGGAGAACGAGTGAGTGGGGGGGAGGGGCAGAACGAGTGAGTGGGGCGGAGGGGG